>NC_051178.1:135853697-135889490 GCF_013339695.2 Rhipicephalus sanguineus
AATTTTTTTACCCATTCACGTGATTCACTTTTTCATTCCTTCAGCTTTATTTATCAAATGCGACCTGCCTATTGCACGTAAACGACTGAGAGTGTTAGGAACAAAATAGCAACAATTTAGAGTATATGTAGTGTACTAGGAGGGCTGGTAGCAGCCGTCCTGATTACCCAGTTGGTACCGCAAGGACGCTTCCCATAATTATCTGCTAGTCGCAATAAAGCGCGCAGGTGTTGTTATCGCAACAAGCATTCGTCTTTCACATCCTGTTCTCTAGGCACGGGTTTCTCGAAATCGGGTGTGCCTAGTTTTCGCCATTGGCACTTGTTTTCTATCAAAAATGCTCTGTACATCCGAGTGAGGCACTCATAGATAAACCATGAGCTGCTCACAGTCTCTGCTCACAGTCGTTGGCAGTACTGTTAAGCTAACAAGCTAATAATCATTCCTAAGAAGCCCCCAAAAATCGACGTGACTTTTGCGAAGTGGCCCAAAAGAAAGGGAAGTTTATTCAATTTTCCATCCTGAAGCATTTTTAATTATGAAAATAATCCGCTCAAAAATAACTTATTGTTTGTACAGCGAATAACATTGGAAAATACGCGCAACTCTGAAGAAAGTGCTAGTTTCTTTTTTAACATAGTCTTCATTAGGGTAGTGCAACTGTTTTCAATGCACGTCTGTCAGTACGTGAATCACGTACCTGTTGACTCTTCAACGGTATGGTTTGATTTCAAGCGCTGAACTATTCAAAGTCATCGATAAACGCGCGGTTAGTGAACGTGACGTGCACTAAAATAGCTATGTCTTCAGAAAAAACGCGATTAAGTCCAGAAAAATGCGACAAGCAAGAAAGTCCTACAAGTGACTCGGGGAAAAGAAAATTGCGGGCAGTTTGCACTAAGGCGCGCAAATCTTGGAAGAGTGAAACACGGACCCGTCGCCGCTCGTACTCCCCGTCGACCGACACGTCTAGCTTCTAGATGCGCGGCTTCCTCTTCGGGTACAGAGTCGGCACCTAGCGGTGAGCGGACGAAACCTCGTAGTGTGGACAGCTCCTTGCATCGTCTGCTAGCCACAGTGTGTTCGCATGTGTGCGTACGTCACGCACATTCTCAGATGACAGCTTATTCCGTTGTGCTATCGCAGTATCAAATGTTTGTACGTACGCCTACACAATATACACAAGCACTTCCCCTTCCGAGACTTGTATGCACTCTAATAAGCGAGTACATACACGTGTCGGTATGGCGCTAGGTCTAACCATCGTACCTCCATTCGAAAAAAATCATTTCAACGTGGGTGCCACTTTGTCGTTCAAGCACATCACAGAGTGAATTTGGCGTGACCCTAAATGAAAGAAGTACAAAATGTCGAGGTGCGAATGTAGAGTTTTAGCGACACCGTCTCGTATAGTGTCACCGATTTTGAAATTCTTGTGATACCGCAAACCATGAACTAGTATCTGCAATGGTCGGTTATCGGTGAAAAAGACCTCAAGCCATGCATTTCTATAGTGTTACACGCGTATTCATGCAAACAGAAAAGCAGAGTGTGCAAAGCTCTACTTCATGTATTTACGCAGAAATGCAGGCTCTCTTTTTTGTAGCCGCTAGACCGAGAAGTAAATACTTAATTGGCTCAGTCGCGCAACATTATTTATATTGTAGTGTATTCAGAACACAAGTTAAACTCGAACAAAATAAAGCAAGAAATAGCATCGAGCACAATGCAAAGCACGTCTGTGACCGAAGGCTGCAATACCCCATTGATTGGCAGATTGCGCTTCTCTCACACGTAATAGGAACGTTAGGCCGCCTTCGCGCATTAATGTGGCAATGGAGAACGTATATATCACCATTAGGCTGTAGTCAACGCGCTTTATTCGCCGACAGTCGGCTCAAACCGCCTACGGTGAAGCGCCGCTGCGTACATTTGTATACGCGCCACCGACCGCCTATCCGCACTAACGTGGCGATGGGGCTGCCACCTATAGCCCGATCTCGCGGCGGATACGAAGCCAGGTTTGCCCGCGATGTCACTGTCGGTGGGCGTGGCTTCGTTACTGTGCATGCGCGGCTTGGCCAGGTGGTGCTGTATCTGGTCGCTAGACGACGTGATGCTCGCTTCCTCTTTCTTTTTATAATTTTTTTCTGTCTCTACTTTTTGTCTTTCTTTCGTTGACGTTCTCTCTGTCTCCCTTTCCTTTTCATTCTGCATTTATTTCTCTCTCTTCTATCTATCTATCTATCTATCTATCTATCTATCTATCTATCTATCTATCTATCTACTATCTATCTATCTATCTATCTATCTATCTATCTATCTATCTATCTATCTATCTAGCCGCCTACGACTTTGTGTTCTCGTGTTCGTTTCGTTAATCGAATGTACACCAAAATTGGTATGGAATAACATGACTGTATGACGAACATGAATGACGAGTCATAACATGAAAATCATGACATGCATGTCATGAACGACATGATATACATGTCACAGTCTTGATGCTCTTACGGCCGTTTCGTTAACTTGATATATACCAAAATTGATACGGCGTGACACGAGTGTATGACAACTGACAGGTCCTAACGTGCAAATCATGACACGCATGTCATGTACAGCATGATATACATGCCACGCTCATGGTGCGCTCGTGGCCGTTTCGCTAGCTTGATATATACCAACATTGGTACTACGCGACGTTACTGTGTAACGAACATAAATACATGAGTTAACATGAAAATCATGACACGCATGTCATGTACAGCATGACTACGTGCCACGCTCATGGTGCGCTGGCGGCCGTTTCGCTAGCTTGATATACCAAAATTGGTATTGCGCGATGTTACAGTGTGACGAACATAAATAACACGACTTAACATGATAATCATGAGAAGCATGTCATGGACAGCATGACTTACGTGCCACGCTCATGGTGCGCTGGCGGCAGTTTCGCTAGCTTGATCTACCCCGGAATTGGTATTGCGTGACGTGACTGTGTGACAAACATAAATAACATGAGTTAACATGAAAATCATGACAAGCATGTCATGTACAGCATGACTTACGTGCCGCGCTCATGGTGCGCTGGCGGCCGTTTCGTTAGCTTGGTCTACCCCGAAATTGGTATTGCGCGACGTTAATGTGTAACGAACATAAATAACATGAGTGGCACGCATTTTCCTCAGTGACAGACAGACTATGTATGCAGCTCTTTGCTGGCTGCTTCGCATTACATCGATTCCACAATGCGTGGGATCTGGCGGCTTTTTTTATGGGCGAAGCTCCTTATGCCGTGGGTCTGTCCATCCTCCGTTTGTAGCGTTGTAGTAGCCACCTCTAGCTCGTGAGAAGCGCGCGTTCTGGTATGCAGTAGAAGAAGAAGACGACGTTGACGAGTGAGACTCGCGTGCGTGTTCGCCTGTGTGGCATTCTTTCATCTTTACTGCGCGCGTTCTCGTATGCAGTAGAAGAAGAAGACGACGTTGACGAGTGACACTCTTGGCACGCTTTCTCTTTAGCTCGGAGTCGCCAGATGGAAGACAAGGCTGCGGAACGGAGGTCACGGATGGCGGCGGCAGCGCGCGCTCGCCGACAGAATCCTGAGGTGAGAGCCCGCGAGGCCGAAGCTGCACGTCGACGCCGCGAAGCAGATTCCGCCGTTCGAGCCCGCGAAGCCGAAGCTGCTCGGCAAGCTGCACGCCTGCGGCGAGAAGACCCCGCCGTTGGAGCCCGCGAGGCCGAAGCTGCTCGACAAGCTGCACGGCTGCGGCGCGAAGACCCCGCCGTTCCAGCCCGCGAGGCTGAAGCTGCTCGACAAGCTGCACGGCTGCTGCGCGAAGACCCCGCCGTTCGAGCCCGTGCGGCCGAAGCTGCACGGCTGCGGCGCGAATCGGATCTTCAAAATGTGAAGGACCGTGAAGCGGCGAGAAAGCGCGCGTACCGGCAGGCAGAGCCCGAGGCTGTGCGAGCACGTGAAGTGGCTGCAAAACGCATCAGGCGGGCTCTGCCCGAAGGCGCCGACGCGCGCTTCCAGCGGGGACTTCCTTGATAACAGTTTCGGCCATAGTTGCGGTGTGTGCAACAGATTGTGGTTTTCAACAATCTAGTCACAATATCTTCCATCAAGAAGGACCACGCTCGCGCCAATGCCATCGCCGTGCTGCAGCGCGAGTTCGCTTCGCCCCACTCATCATCATTCACCACGCGGATATGCTGTGATTTTTTTTTCTTCGAACGCGGGGCATACTTTCAGTGCGATCGCGCGCGCGTGCGGGGGCAAGTGGCGGCTTCTCTCGGCGGCCGCAGGCCGCAGTAACTACCGAGTGGGTCATGTTCAAATCAGCCAATGGCGTGGAGAGAGAGAGAGAGATGAAAAAGGAAGGCCGGGAGGTTAACCAGATATTAGCATCTGGTTTGCTACCCAGCACTGGGGTGGCGAAATAGGGGGCAAGAAAGAGGGTCTAGAGAGTGGGGGGGAGGAGAGGGGGAAAAGAGGCGGAAAAAAAACCGCCCGTACGCACACAAGATAAAAAACAACAACACACGCAGGAAGGGCGTTCTCGTTACATCGTTCAGAAAGGCCGGTCCTGCCTGTGATGGCGTAAGCATGATTTCTCTCGAGAGAAGAGGAAGCGCTTTTTAGCTGACTGCGAATTTATTGTAAATCCCAGGCGGCGTGCTGCGCTATGTTTCTCTCGCGTGTGCTCGGGAGTCTCGACTACCGAGCGGCAGCGTTTTCTGACCATGCTGAAAAAGTGTTTCAGGGCCCCTTTAAGATCAGGGGGTTCAATAGTGAACACCACAGCATCCTGTATTGCACCACAACCTTAGCCGTTCATTGGCACGCTGTACCAACAATGTTTCATGGTGTTATTAAAGCCGTCTCGCTCTTAGACTTTAATTTCTGGTCGTAGTTGTCTATTTTAATCTAAGTAGGAGTCAAACGCTTAAGGCCTGACAGGGGAATTCGTCTTAGCGAGTTCAACAGGTCGTTTCACATTTCTGTCGATTTTATGGAACACAATATTATTTGCGTGAAAATGCTGCTTCAGCTCATGTGGCACAAGAGGAGCAACAACGCAGTCAAGGTTTCCTTGTGCATTCAATATCAACAGAGGAAATCCTCAGCCCAGAGCTAACGTTTCCAGAAGAGAGCTTGTCTTCGTCCTGACTTAATTATGTCGAAACGTTAGTTCCACCTTCTATTTCTTTGGTGAATAAAAAAAGAAATAAAAATTAGGCGTATCTCACGCCTTGTGGGAGTCGGTTTCATGCGAAGCAGTCGGCGAGCAATTGCCTATGCTGCGTTTTTTGCCTTTGGGTCAAGCGTTAGAAGGTGGATCGACGTGTTTTTGTATGTGTAGTAGTTGTGTGTACATCGTGGGCTTACCAGGCACGTCGACAACACTGGCGTTTAAAGGGTAACTTATAATCTGACGTAACGTCAGCACTCACGTTAGAGCACATATGTCAGTATTATCGAAACTAATAAGCGCACTTTATGGTGCAGTCATGTGCATATCATATGTAACTTTAGTTAGCGTATTCCTCCAGGGTCGTCTTGACCATGTCTTGACCAGACAGTCATATTCGTCAAATCCTCTTACGTTCCCATGCCAATTTTGGTCTACACCAAGTTAAGGAGGCGATTACGAGAGCACCCAGGCGTAGGCGGATAGATAGATAGATAGATAGATAGATAGATAGATAGATAGATAGATAGATAGATAGATAATAGATAGATAGATAGATAGATAGATAGATAGATAGATAGATAGATAGATAGATAGATAGATAGATAGATAGATAGATAGATAGATAGATAGATAGATAGATAGATAGATAGATAGATAGATAGATAGATAGATAGATAGATAGATAGATAGATAGATAGATAGAAGGAAACCCTCAAAGTGCCTTGGGTTTTCTAAGAAATGCTTCGCATTTGGTATACACTCAATGCATTTCCTCGAACAGGCTTTTCTTGTCTTGCTGACTTTCATTACCCCACATTTTTCATCCCTCTTTTATACATTCCTGCAGGCTCTTGAGGCATTTCAAAAGATATCGGAACGTGTTTTCTAAAGGTTACAAGATGGAAAGTTATAGTAAGCCCGGTAAGTATCGACCACTTTTTCATTCGTGCCCTCCTACAGTTTTCTGCGAAACACTGGCCTCACTGACTGATCGTGATCCTCCTATGCACGTGCAGCGCTCCTTCTCCCTTTCCTTGAAAGATGATATCTTTATTTCTATCTTCACCGAATACAGAAAAGTCACAAGGTTTCTTGGGCATTTGGCTAAAACGATTCGAAGGCGAAAATCATTTTATCAGTTTTCTTCTTAGTAGACTATTGGTCCCACCCCTGAAATATTTCTGCACCTAACATGGTGTTGCACTGCTTCCGGGATCGGCCCGCCTTTGACCAAGCGCCCATGACATATCATGGGACGTCACTTTATGCGACGTCATAGTGAAGCTGTCGTGTTTCGTCGGGGGTGGAAACCGCCGTCGAAAAAAGAATGCGGCAGCAGAACTGAACGTGGTTTATTCCATGCCATAGAGTTTCCTACAATACTTACTAGAGGGAACTCTGGCGCTATTGTCTATGGGAGCTGCAACGCATGGCGCTTCAGCCAGCATGGGAATGATCGGTAGTACACAAATTTGTCTAAACTTCGTTCTTTCGGCTCCGTTTGGCTTCGAGTCGGCTGCATCCGCTTTGTCGCAAAACTAAATTCAGCAAAAGTCAGCAGTTCCACTTCACCACTTTAACTTTTTTTGGCTAACCAAATCAAACCTGGTCACGAAGTTCACAACGGTCTATTCTTTTATCCGAAACGAACGCCAAAACACAGCAATAAACAAAGCCACAAGTACGTTTGAAGCCGCAAGCACGAAGACTAGATAAATTTGTGTACTACCCATCATTCCCATGGTAGCTGAACGATCGCAGCGCCAGAGTCCCCTCTAGTTAATTTTAGGAAACTCTATGTTCCATGCAAGCGCGCAGTGGAATGCGGCTTCGCGGCCGCATGTCTGGGTTTATATAATGAACGGTCGCGATAGTCGAGCCGCTGTTATCGCTCTATGGGCGATGATAACAAAACAGAAGCCATGATGAGGTCATAAATTCTTCCGATCTGCTACGTCCTCAGATGACGATGTTCTTTTGCATCACTCATGTTGACGCCGACGCTGCCGGCGATCAACTTTCGCGTTTGATATGAGGCATCTAAGGCTTTCCCCTTAAAAGAGAGCGGACGTAAGGCTACAAGCCACATGCAGCGACTTGAGAAAACACCATTACCCCCCACATGACACTGTGGAGAGGAGTCTGCTTAGCCTTGGAACACACTATGAGTTTTGCTAATGTATAGAGTAAATACATACAGTAGCGATCAGTACCGAGTTATGTGTACAAAACTGAGAGCAGTATCAGTGCATTTTTTAACATTGTGTCATAAATATTAAACAATAGCGCAACATACCAAATCAGTATGAAACATGATTTATTGCAGCAACAAGGCGAGTTGGGATAGTTGGTTTACGTTCATCTTTGGAAAATTAGGTTGAAGCGCACTGAAAAGCGCTGTCCTGTCCACTTCTACCGTTCACATTTTTTTCAGAGCGCTTCAACTTGACTTGCCAAAAAAAAACATGATCCATTATGTGGAGATAGGTTTTTCACGAAGCTTACTCTATACGAGGCGACCGGGATGGGACGCGACGTTCTCCACTGCCGCAGCGAACAAGGATGCTACGGCCGGGTTCGTCGACTCTCCGTCACGGCGCAGAAAAGGCACTCGAGGCAGGTTGTCAACAAACGCGGGTTTATTAACCCAAGATGCAGCACAGTTCGACAATCACGGGTTTGCGGGCCATCAGGATAACTCCGCAAGACCGATCGAGTACGCTTGCCAGCGGCGCTACGACTATCACACAAAGGGCAGTAGTCGAGCACACGGACGAGAAGCCGCCTGCCAGTGCAGCGCGTCAACCATAGAGTTTCCTAAAATTAACTAGAGGGAACTCTGGCGCTGCGATCGTTCAGCCACCATGGGAATGATGGGTAGTACACGGATTTGCCTAGTCTTTGTACTTGCGGGCTTCGAACGCACTTGTGGCTTTGTTTATTGCTGTGTTTTGGCTTTCTTTCAGATAAAAGAATGGATCGTTGTGAACTTCGTGACCAGATTTGAATTGGTGAGCCTAAAAAAGTTAAGTGGTAAAGTGGAACTGTTGAACGTTTGCTGAACTTCATCTTGCGACAAAGCGGATGCAGGCGACGCCCAGCCAAACGGAGCCGAAAGTACGAAGTTTAGACAAATCCGTGTACTACCCATCATTCCCTAGCTACCCTAGCTGGCTGAAGCGCCATGCGTTGCAGCTCCCGTAGACACTAGCGCCAGAGTTCCCTCTAGTAAGTATTGTAGGAAACTCTATGGCGTCAACCTCTCGTGCAGGCCTGAGAGCATGTGACGCGGGCAACCCAGTGCCAGACAGAAGCGAGCTCATGGGGGACGAGGGTTGTCACTGGCGGTCAATGAGGACAGGCGTTGCGCAGTGACGTATAGCATGGTGGCGCGAGCATTCTCCGGACATGTCCGGACGCGTCGCTCGTGCGGGGAAGACCAACGCATGACTCGCGCCAAGCAAAATAGGCCTGGTGGCGTAGCCATGGTAGCCCTTGCGAAGTGAAGCGATGCGCTGCATAGGATAAATGAGACGAAAGACACGAGAACACGAAACGGACAAGGACCTTGCGCACTAACAACTTTTATTCAATCGCTTTCGCTCGTCAAGCATATATACACAGATAATGAAAAGTGACGTGTGCAATGACACAAGAAAGTGCGAAGAATCAACATGAAAGTGTGGCGCAACAGCTCCAGTGAGCACTTGCCTTCAAGACATCAATCAATTCATCGAAGTGTGCCAAACCAGTGGTTTAAAAACTTAACGGTGTCTGAATCTAGCGCAACCGATGAAACCGAGGGAAAGGAAATAGGAAGCTTGCGAACGCATTGGGGCAATTTGGGGCCTTCAGATGCTTCAGATATGTAGCCGATTTCCTTATCTGTTTCAGCTATGACCAATTTCATGCCATAAATGTCGAAGCGAGGCGCACAAAGGTTTGGTATTCACGATTGAACTGCCGGATAATGACAAACTACAGTTCTCAGATTTGTACTTACTATTTGCGAGACACTGCACGTGCTGGGAATACAAAACCAGGTCAGAGAAGGGACTTTTGCCCTACGAATCCGGACACTCGAAGGTGGTCAAGAGAGGGATAGTAAGTTCGTGCGTAGGGCAGGCAATAAAAAAATCTTGTGAGCACAAGAAAAATAGCGCACTTGATGCAGGTCACGAAACTTCTGAAACGTGGATACCCAAAGACGCTAATCGTCTCGGTCTGCGAAAAAGTGCTTTGGGATATTTGTGGCAAAGCAAAACCGGACAAAGCAGACAGCAAAGAATCCAAAAGATGACTGTCATTGCGTACATACATGGGGTATCACATGGGCTCAAAAAACATGGGAAAGGAACGGGGTGAAAGTAATTTTTTCAGCTCCGTACAAACTGCGCGGACTATGCAAAAAAGGAAATGATGAGCAGGTGTCGCGGAAAAAGTGCGAGGTAAAGCATAAGTACAAATATGTAGAGTGCTCAAATGGAGTGGATTATGAAATCCCTCTTACATGTGGCAAGACATACATCGGCCAAACCGGCCAATGCCTTAACAAAAGGCTGCGGCAGCATGAAAATTTGGTAGGTAAGCTGACGATTTCTTGCAATTTAGCAGCACGCTGTTCTAACTGTAAGTGCACACCATGTTTTGAGAAGACAAGAAAGCTAGCACTTGTGGGAAATAACAGAAAAAAGAGAGAAGTGATTGAGGCGTTCTTCATGAATGAAATAACGGGCCGCGATTGTGTAAGCGCACCATCGGTTGCGCTAGATTCGGGCACCGTTAAGTTTTTAAACCACTGGTTTGGCACACTTCGATGAATTGCTTGGTGTCTTGAAGGCACGTGCTCACTGGAGTTGTTGCGTCACACTTTCATGTTGATTCTTTGCACTTTCTTGTGTTATTGCGCACGTCACCTTTCATTATCTGTGTATATATATTTGACGAGCGAAAGCGATTGAATAAAAGTTGTTAGTGCGCAAGGTCCGTGTCCGTTTCGTGTTCTCGTGTCTTTCGTCTCATTTCTCCTATGCAGCGCATCGTTTCACTTCGCAATGCCATACCAACTGGCCCCAGTGGAAGCACTACTAAACGTTACCACGGTAGCCACGTCGCCGAATAACGGCGGTTCCCGGCGTTCGAGCCGCGCGGGGCCAGCACACGCGTTAGCTGGGGAACGAGGCGCCAAAAGGGGAGGGCGCGCTCGATTCCCACAATTAATGAAGTAGCGACAAAACACTAATCAACTTTCTTTCTTCCAGTATATTATATATATATATTATATATATATATATATATATTATATACTAATAGTATATATATAGTTATATATATATATATAATATATATATATATAGTTATATATATATATTATATATTATATACTAGTTATATATATATATATATATATATATATATATATATATATATATATATATATATAGATATATATATGATAAATCAGAGAAAGGAGCGAGGTTAACCGAATTGTAGCATCCGGTTTTCTACGCTACACTAAGGGGAAGGGGAAAGGGAATGAAAGATGGGAAGGAAAGCCGAGAGAAAAGCAGGTGCGCGAAAAAACAAACAAAAGGGAGGCGCATAGCGGCAGTACTATAGCCTATTCAATAGACCATTGGCACGCAAAAAGTTTAGTAAGGCCTTAATTGATTTCCGGTGCGACGACAGTTCATGTCGGCATTCTAGCACTGACTGTTCCGACAGGGATTTGTCGTCAAGGTGGGCCGACACAGCAGCTAGCGGCAGTCTGAGCGCGCTGTAGCGAGGGCAGCGACAAAGAACGTGGTCTATCGTTTCTTCACTGCCGCAGTGGTTGCCAGCAGCACTGTCTTCTATGCCGATTCGGAAGGCAAAAGATTTGGTGAACGCGACACCAAGCCACAAGCACCGTTGTCTCGATTCGAGAGCGTCTGGACGGAGGCCGAAGCCGACGACACGGGTGCAGTCGTGTTTGCGCTGTAAACTTGCTGTGTTCCACAATAATTTTATGTCTTCATTAGCAAACTGGCGTATTTTGATTGCAGCATCTGTTCTTGAGAATGGGATTGGATCTTGTACGCCCTCTTCGTGTGAAGATCGAGCAGCGGCGTCGGCATGTTCGTTGCCGAATATGCCGCAGTGACTTGGAAGCCACTGAAACGTGCTCATGTCCTTGCACGAAGAAGTGATGGGGCAGCTCTCTAATCATCAAACGCTAGTTGATCGTGAGGTCCCTGGCGTAAGTGGAATATCAAGCACTGTAGAGCTGCCTTAGAGTCTGTGAACCAGCTCCATTTCTTGGGTGGCTCATCGTGAACTAGTCGAAGGGCGCTGCGCAGCTGTCGGTGTCATCTTGTGGGATAGCCTGCAAATGTGTTAAGGTAACAGGGAAGTTTATAAGTGCTTGATTGAAATCGGTACATAGTTCTTCTTTCTAGTTCCCATTCCCTTGCAGCAAGTGTCGGGTGCCAAAGGATACCTGTCTGGCTGACCTATATGCATTTCCTTTCCTGGCCTTCTCTGCCTCTTTTACCTAATGGAGAGATTCGGTTACACTTAGGTTTGATTCCACTGAAGTGTAATTGTGAAGAAAACAATAGCAGATGACTGTATGGTGATTAAGGTCGCAGGATCGAATTCCGGCCGCGGCGGCTGCATTTTCAATAGAGGCGAAAATGTTTGAGGCCCGAGTACTTGGATTTAGGTGCACGTTAAAGAACCCCAGGTGGCCGAAATTTCCGGAGCCCTGCACTATGGCGTCCCTCATAATCATATCGTTGTTTTGGGACGTTAAACCCCAGATATTATTATTATTATTATTATTATTATTATTATTATTATTATGATTATGATTATTATTATTATTATTATTATTATTATTATTATTATTATTATTATTATTATTATTATTATTATTATTATTATTATTATTATTATTATTATTATTATTATTATTATATTGAACGGTGATTGACAACAAAGAGATATTCATGCTACTATAGCATGTTCACTGGACTCGTAGTAGCGCATCTAAATTAAATGCAAAATATGCTCAGCAGAGGTAGGTAAAGCCCGTTGTCTACAGCCTTGTTGAGTATACTTGTTGCTACAATCTTCGGCCACTGCAGCACCTAGTTCAGTGAAAATGGAACGCCTGCAGAGACATTTACAGATGATCTGCAGAGCTCTTCCGTAAGGATGTACAGTCGGAATCACACTTGTCTAGAGCGGTCGAGCGCGTGGCTGTTGATGCTGGCGCCACCCGCAGCTACTACCTCGCGTTAGCTACAAACTTTCGTTTATGCTTGAAATATAGCGCAAGGACCTAGCATGCAGTGTGACTATATTTGGTAATACTATGGCGTCGGTCGGTCTTTGCATAATCTTACAAAAAACGGCAGCTGAAGCGGCCCACTGGCCGCTTTAGACAGGCGTTGTTCCGACTAGAGCTGTGCACGGGCCGTATTTCGGAGCCCGAGCCCAGCCCGGGCCCGCTGACTTTGTAGAAGGCCCGCCCGGCCCGGCCCGACGTACGAAAACCTAATCCCGGGCCCGGCCCGGCCCGGCCCTGCTTTTTGAAGGTTCGCTGCGAAAACAAAACATCGTTTTCCGGTAATTTGGCATTTTTATTGAGCATATATATATCAAACGACACACCACGAACAGTCTCTATTCCACAGATTCCAAATTGTCGTGCGAAAACAGCAAGCAGTCTAACGATTCCGGCTTCAACGAAGTGCGGCGCTTTTGCATTATGTAGCCCGCCGAACTGAAGTTACGTTCGCTGCTTGCACTCGTCGCCGGAATTGCTAATATCTTTTTTGCCAGCCTGGCAAGCTTGGGATATCTCTGCTGCTTGTTTTTCCAGAAGACTAGAATTTCAGATGGACAGGAGGGCGATTCCATAGAGAGATAATCGGAGAGCTCATCTTTTGTAACTGCTACATTCTCACCACTGTCGCTCCACTCGCTAACAACTGCAATGAAAAAGAAAAGCGGTAACGAGCGGTCGCGGAAAAGGCGATGCATGCGTGCTGGAAAAGAATTCCCGCTCATTCTCTATATTTCGGGCTTGAGTCGGGCTTTGCGCCGGGCCCGAGCCCGGCCCGATAAAACTCCAAGTAGCCCGAGCCCGGCCCGGACCCGAGGTAAAAATACGTCGGCCCGCCCGAGCCCGGCCCGCGGGCCGGGTCGGGCTCGGGCTTTCGGGCTACCCGGAGCCCGTGCACACCTCTAGTTCCGACTGTACAGGGTTGCCCACATGTGAGGTGAACACCTTATCAGTATTCAAAACCTCATAGAAGGTTATGCTTAATACACAATTCGGAAAATTATTATTGTGTTTATCGACACCACGATTATACATCGTATAACAGGCATTTCCTTCGTGAAGCAGAATAAATGTTCTAGCTTTAACGGCTTGACTACTAATGAGGTGTTCACGATAGATCTCATCGACCATGTGATAAATGTTACTGTATGGTCCTTTCCATATATATAGGTGTGCGCACGGGGGAGGGAGGCAGGAGTGCCCTCCCCCCCCTAGTCATCTAAGAGGCGGGCGCGCAAAGTGAAGTGTGCCCCATACATTGACTTAGTAGGGAGGGGGGGGGGCTCTGCGATGAACCTTCGCCCCCCCCCCCCCCCCCCCGATGAGGAACCCTGCGCACGCCTATGGTTATTTCCATTGAGTGACGTATCGAGAAACATGAGCGCTCTAGCTTGCCGATGCCACTGACGCTATTAAGGCGATGGCGTGAGTTACGTAAGAAGAGCGAAGATCAGAAAAGGTCGGTCTTGTTGATTATTGCTGACTAGTATATAGTTGAAAGCAAAAATAGCGAAAAAACATTTAGAGACCTTAACTGCGTTCATATTCTGTTCAATGTTCTGCGACATCCACATTCGTTTGCTAATGCTGGCTGCATTTCTACATTTCCGCCCTCCGTCGCAGTGTCCCCTTTGCTTACAAACATACAAGGTCATTTTTTGTTCTTATAGGGGTATTCAGGCGGGGAACAAATGCTCGGGGGATAAAGGCGGAGCCTAGTGACGTCCGCTCGCGAGGAGAAGTCTCCACAAATGTCCCCCACTCACACGGACGAGGCGAACGGAGGGGGAGATCAGTGTTACTAGACTATTCTGGTGGCTTGCACGACCCGTTTGACGAGCTGCTGACGATGAGCTGCAGACTGGGCGCTCACTGCCGCTCTCTGTAGAAGCAAGTGCAACAATGTGGCCAAACAAGAGCCCGAAATTCCGCCATATCCCCCACCGCTGGGGGATCGTTTGTCCTGTCGGGGAAAAGGTCCCCGTCTCCTCCGAGGAGTCGCGGGGGTGTCGCGCCCACTCACTAATCCGTGACGACGTGGTCACGTGATCCGCAATCCCCCCGTGTTCCCCGCCAATTTCTCCCTCGTGTGAATACCCCTTAAAGGGGTACTGACACAATATTTCGCGGCCGTGATAGCCTGCGGGATCGATTACGGTGAACATGCGTATATCATCTGCAAAATGCCAACAGCGAATATAGCTTGAAAGTTATTTTAAATGAATTTTGAAGTTTGCGTGAGCCATCGACATCCTCGCGCTACAGACACCCTGAGAGGGGACCCTCGGGGACCCCCTACTTCCCTCACGTGACCACGCTGCAACAAGTTATGATAACGTGATAGCCGCCATGTTTTTTTTTTTTTTCTTTTGCCGCGTTTGCTCCAGCAGCCTACTTCTCGGCGGCTGCTTGCGAACCGTGCGGAAGTGCGTCACAGTTCTGTGTGCTAACGTGATCGGGCGCTGCACCCGCTAGGTGGTGATCGTTGCACCTGGAGGCTTGTCGTTTTTGAAACCGAAACTGACACTGGTTGATAATGAGGAGCCTGTAATTAATTATCTGTCGCGCGCTGCAGCAAACGATGTGCCGTGTTATGACTAACAGGTCCCCAGCAACACATTGCAGCAAAAAAAAAAAAAAACGCGAGGCCATAATGCTTGTGTCAGTACCCCTTTAAAAGTGGTTATGGCGACATGTTGAAGAAATGCAGCGTTGATGACGTGCGATCGAATGCTAAGAGACAGGGACGAACTGCGAGGTAATTACTTGCAAACGAGTTTCTACTTTCATTTTAGGAGTTATTGGGAGAGGAGCTGACGAGGCAACTGGGCAATATTAGCGATGAAGTTCGGGTGAGTACCGTGGCACTACGGACATTCGTGTAAAGGGCCGACGAGTTCTTCAGTGCAGCTTCCTGTAGTCGACTTTATCGACTGCGATTGTCATGCGTTATCATTTATATGTGCCACGAAGCAGCAGCACTTTTGCATGGTATTTAATACACTGACTTCGCGCTGCCGTCTGACGACCATCGCGCGCGCGCGCCTGTGTGCGTGCGTGTGCGTGTTTGTGCGCGTGCATGTGTGCGTGCGTGTGTGTGGTGCGTGCGTGCGTGCGTGCGTGCGTGTGTGTGTGTGTGTGTGTGTGTGTGTGTGTGTGTGTGTGTGTGTGTGTGTGTGTGTGTGTGTGTGTGTGTGTGTGTGTGTGTGTGTGTGTGTGTGTGTGTGTGTGTGTGTGTGTGTGTGTGTGTGTGTGTGTTACGTTTGAGTTACATTTGGTATTGAAATGAGTTTGAGTTACCTTTGGAATCTAAATGAGATGTATTTAGATTGAGGCGTGTTCCTAAAGATGTGATGAAATTGCACCAGGACACTCGCATCGGCAGCGACATAACCTGTTGAGCACTTTGCAGCAGCACACACACAAGCCTGGGGCAAAAACGACTGTGTATGAAATAAGCATCGTCCTTGTCATTCACAAGTCTAGTCTGTGTTATTTGTGTATTCCTGCTTTTTGACGCATTTATTCCTAACTAACTTACTTTATCTCAAACTCATTACAGTGAAATCTCGGTGATACGAATGTCACAGGACCACCAAAAACATTCGTATCATCCGAAATTCGTATCACCAGAAAGCATGAAAAATAAGCATGCGACAAAAGAAAGCTGGCGTGCATTTTCATTTATTGTTTGTCGGGGCTGCGGCAACGTCAGGAAGAATCCTGAATGATTATCAGTTAAGTTTTTAGATGTCGGCAATCATACGAGTACTTGTAAATTTACGGCCCCTACGTGCAAGTTTAATTAATGAACCAGGTGCGTTGTGACCCGCGACACTCGGAGGCCGTGACGCGTCTCTGAAGGTTTATTCTGACCGTAAGTGTTTTTCTTACACCATGATTCTGACAATTTCGCGGTCAGGCGCGCATGCCCACGCTTGCGTTCCCGCGCTCGCACGTGTTTGGCGTGTCTTCCGCGACAGCGCAGACAGCACCTCTTCGAACCTGGGTGGTAGCGGACGTTCGTATCAAGCGTCGCTGGGTGAAACTCGGTTCGAAACAACCGTACTTTATTACATTGAAGGCAATGGGCCTCGGCCGGGGCCAACGAAAAATTCGTATCACCCCGAAATTCGTATTAGCTGTGATCGTATCACCGAGGTTTCACTGTATATACTATTTGTTCTTCTTAATGCATTTATTGCGTTTCACTCTGCACTGTTTTCAGGAGTGCATCCAACGCGACATTCCTAAAGACAAAGAGTTGGCTCTAAACGTCTTTCGATACATGCGAAGATTTTACTTCACGGCTTGAAAGGAGGAGCGACGTCTCAACCCCAGACTCGCTCCCATCTACGTCAGTCTAAACTCACGAGAATTGAAACTGAGGTACAGACCCCAATACACGCGTCAAATGCTTTGTCCCTAATAAGCAAAGAACGGAAGCAACCGACATAACGCAATGCTTGATATGCTTTCGGTCATTAATATGTCGCGTTATGATCGTGGGCTTGCGTTCCTTTTATTTACCTACAACACCGTGTGCGTTATTTTTGCGGGTCAAACTACATTAAAGATATGTTTGTCTCTCTACATGTCCCTGTGTAGTGCTCCATCTTCTCTGAACTGACGCACGAAACTTGGTGTTCGTGTGCTGACAGTTTGTACGGTGTTATACGAGTACTTTATTTTGTGACAACGTTTGTTCGAATTTTTTGTTAGTTTTTTCATGTAAGCGTTACAGAGTAGGTAAATGCGGCAACCTCTTTTATCTTATCGCATCATTAAAAAAGTCACAGTTTCGCCGCAACGGCGAAGCAATGAATGTTATAGCAACAAATTGGAATGTAATGCGAAGAACGGAAACCAGCTCGAAATTTCCAGCGCGTCGCTCAAGCGCAAAGGACGCACGAAAGGAACACACACAGGACGAACGCGAATTATCATGCGTCACAGCTGACACTTGAAGCGCACTGCTCAAACATAAAGCAGGACGCACGAAACGAACGAACAGGTACACACAGGACGAGCGCGAACTAACTGTCACAGTTGTTACTTATTTGTGTTTGAACAGCGCGCTCCTTTCGCAAACGCGACCGCTGCAGCGAGCGAAGTAACCTTCGTACGCTTTGTGACTTCAGCGCGGACATCGCGGGGAAAGCACATGAAAGACAACCCCCCGCTCCACGACCGCCCGCCCCTTTCCTCGGATAGCGCACGATTGCGACCACGCCCTTGTGGGCGAAGAGAAACGGCGTTCGCATCAGCGGGGCGAGCTGGCCGACGCATTTAGGTGCGCCCGTGGCGCTCCTAGCGCTATCTCGCTGGTAATGAAGAAACGCTTATAAGCGCCTGCCGTCTCTGAGTACTGCGGTAAAGGGTGTGTATATAACGCTCGCCGTTAGCCACATGGACAATCTGCGCTATGTGGCATAGTGGTTAGAGCCACGCGCTGCGGATCGAGAAGTCGCTGGTTCGATTCCGTGCTTCGGAAGCATTTATCAGAATTATTTCTCTTTGGCACTTTTATATATGTATATATATATATATATAGACACAATATTAATGAGAACTAACAGACAATAACGCCAAGGTCTTTCCTTCATATATATATATATATATATATATATATATGTATATATATATAATATATATATATACGCAGCATGACGGTGGTGTTGAAGTAGGTGTTTTTACCAAAAATAAATAATGAAAATAGGTGTTTTTCTCAAATAGTCACGGTTTTCAGCAAGTGCCCCCTCGAAAAAAATTCCTGGCTACGGACCTGACGTATTGGCCTCGAGGAGTTACGGAGTCGCCCTCTATCGGACGCGCCTCGATTGCGTGCTAGGCAGGATACCGCCGGCGCGCTCCCCATAGGTTTTGCTGTCGGCGCTCTACTAAAACACCTCGCGGAAGCCCTCCAGGGCATTTGTGTAAGTACTTTCGAAAGGAACTGTGTTCTTTACTGTCAAAATAATAATTTTCGACGAACTGAAAGCACAAGATAGTCTACAGTCGCTGTCTCTTTGCAGAAAACCGAGCACCCGCTTCACGCGGTCACCGCGTAGGAGACCCCTGAACCGGCTTCTTGCGTGAAAGGTAGTCACTCGCTGAGTGCAAACTATGTGAAATATCTCGTTAGAGTAGACTGCCTGTATAACCAAACGGAGCATAACAGAAAGAAGCCTCAAGCCAGCGATCGTACGGGTTCGCGACGACTGACGGTGCCTGCATGTATGAGCGTCTGCATGTATGTTCGTACTGATGGTTTCGCTTTTGCTACGAGAGCGTTTTGACACCGCGCTGTGAACTTTAGGCCGCAAAATATGGGAATTTGTGAGTAAACAGACAACTACTGTTGCGCGGACGCTATCAGAGCAGTTCAAAAACAATTCCCTTACAGCTGCGGCTTCGGTGCGCATGGCAACTTTGAGATCTGCCGTCCCGACGATTCAGTGTTTTTTCTTTTCTTTTTCGGTCTAAATTCGGGTACGTTTCAATGTAATTTGACAAGTTGTCTCGCACTGCGTATTGATCTGTCTTCTCAGCGGGCAAATGCCGCTGGTTCTGTTTCTTTATTCAGCGTATTCGTTTCGTTTGGTGCTCACACAAAACGTGAGCAAATGCGACGCCTTTTTTTAATGCTCCTTAATTATCGTTCCGTTTGCATTCCAGTGAACTTGCCGCTCTCTGTCATCAACAAATTCATAGAAAAAAGCTTCACCACTTCGAGATTGCTGGTGGAAGAAGAACCAGTCTACGAGACCGAGCATGTAGTAGCACGCGACGCCTAGGAAAAGAAAGAAAATACAGTAACGTTTGCCGGACTCGTTCTGCAAACGTCGGCCGTGAACTAGGACCCACATGAACTTGAAATAGCGGTGAATAAAATAGAAGGTATTGCAGCAACCAGCAGCCGCAAAACAGGATAGTAATTATTTGGCGTGTACCCCAGCAATTTTGGCAGCAGTGTCGTGTCTAACGCCAACAGGGTGGCATCTTTCCCATGTAAATAAATGAGGCTCGAAGAAAATACATGGGGTTGGCCGGTGGGCCGATCACGGAGGCAATCCAAAATTTATGTAGCTTATGAAGCAATGCATGCCTCATCAAATGGGAAGGTTGCCCGTCGGCGTCCCGCGTCGGCGGCGTCAACACGAGTGATGCAAAAAATAATCGTCACGTGATGGTGTCACCATATGGCGTCATCATGACGTCACAGATCGCCAAAATATGTAGCGTCAATATGACGTCACATGATGTCGTATTCACACGTCATGGTCGCTTTGCATTGCCTCCGTTATCGGTCACGGAGGCCGTGCAAAACCGCGTTAGGTGCAGAACGCTTTTGAAGGGGGGCACGGGAGAATCAGTACATCGACTGACAAGAAGAAGATGGCTTTCGCCTTCTAGTCATCTTTAACGAATGCATAAGGGACCCTGTGCGTTTTTTAATTCAACGTATCTAAACAATGACTTGCGCATCTGCAGCCGATTTTGTGGACGCTGAGCACGGGGCCGACGATCAAGAGGTCGCATTGGAGGGTTCTGAGATGGCATCGCATGTGGTAAAAGGTAGCGCTTTTACCATCCTGTGGCAGATAAGCATCATTTGCCGGCGGGAAGCGCGCGCGAGCCATCGTCTCAGTGCGCGCTGTCTGCTACTCACCGAACATCGCAGGCCCGACGCAGTAACAAGAGTCTTCGTCGCGGAAGTGCTTGTTGCACACAAGACTCGTAGCGGATGGCTACTTGCCGGTTCTTAGCTTTACAACCCATGCATCACGCTGTTTCTTGTCCCGCGGTTACCAGTGCAGGCTGAAATTGGGCTCCTTTGCGTAAGCGCGGCACTGCGGCACCGAGCGGTAGAGTCCCATGTTCGTCGCCTTCGGAGGCAGCCACTCAATTACAATGGTTTGAAATGAGTAGAAAATGACAGAAAACTTCCGAATTTGAACATACCGCAGCGCATGTGGGACTTGAAACTCGTTTTCAAAGCACGCGGCAGTGCGCCACAAGCAGCCGACGCGGCCGCTGAGACCACGTGATCCTGCCAAGCACGTCACGCCGACGGTGGCGCCGGCGTTTCCAGTGGTGGGCCTCGAGGCCAATACCTCTCTGAGCGCCAAGTTCTGTCGGGCGCTGAAGCCATGGGCTCCTCGCCACGCTGCCTTTGCGAGTTTGCACCGCGCCAGCTGTGCCGATGACGTTACGCGCAGCGTCGCTGACCTCCTATTCTTATCAAGGTCATCCATCACTCTCCGTGATATCTGCCGTCATTCTTGGCGCTGTGCCAACTGTTATCGCCTAGCTTCATACTCTCGCATCAGGAACCATCAAAAAGGTGGGATCGTGGACGCGCACGCGTGACACGTATTCGCAGGCGCCGACGCATCAAGGCCCGTATTTTCAAACGATCGCAAAAGGCGATAGTATCGCGTTTGGTGACGTAGAATTTGATGCGTTCAATAAGTAAAAAAAACACTTGCCTGTGACGTCATTGTTGCTACTGGCCGTTGGTATACGAATATGTCACAACACAGGAATGAGCGCACCGTACGAGCGCAGAGCAACCCGAGTGCGGCGTTTTCGAGCGTGTGCTGCTGCTTCTACGCAGTGGCCAGGCTTGGCCGGCTTAGCTGTGGCTACTTGAAGTATAAGACGTGTTGAAAGTGCTTTCAACGTTTTTTTGTTCGATTATTTAATGCACAGTATAATATTTGAAGAATGCAACTTTGCGTGAAACGTATTTTCGTTGAGAGTTTAACACGGCGTACTCGGAGAGTTCAGCTGTAGCGTGCTGCCGCAGCGACATCGTCTCAAGATCTCAACATGTTGCCGGCTCGCGATAAGCCACGCGAGCAACGCACGGTTTCATGTTCCTGGGACGTTCAAACCACGAAAAACACGCGCTGGCAAAGAACGAGTGCTGATAACGCCCCAAGGTAATGCTCGATTAAAGGCTCCAGCGTAAAAATGCTGCGTATATCCACCGAGGATTGAATACTAGAAGCTACCGCCTACGTCACTGAAATGCTAGACTTCACTAGGTCACTCTAACTTCACCACGAACCGACGGTTAACGGTGCCTTCGTTTATTGCAAATATGTCGAGAGCACCGTCGAGCACCATGACGCAAAATTGACGTCGGCGGAATTACCAGATGGCGCCCTAACTTTTCCGGTTTGCTCAATAGCCAATCAGCGCACACCAAAGGCGATACTTTTGCGATTGTCGCCTTGAAATCTCGCGGGACTGAGTCGGCGAGAGTTATCGTTTTAGAATACGGCCCCTGAGGATCCCTCTTCGTCGGCATAAATGTCACCGCTGTGCACACAGAAGCCTCGTTGCCTGCGATACCGAAGTAAGGAGGTAAGCAACGAAAAACGGTGATAAAACCAATGGAGCGTAATTATTTAATTCTATATGTTACGTACTATCAATACAAGAGTCTATAAGCAAGCCTACTAATTGCAATTACAGTACGGCTGCGCTTTCTAAGAAGTGAACAGCAGGTTGTGGCTAATATGGCTTCATATTGCGCAAGCCTGCTTCAGTGGCCTTGCTTTTAGATGAAGTGGTCAAGTTTGGCAGCTCGTGACTCCTTGAGAACTGGGGCGATACCACGAGACGATTATTTTTGGCGACACGGTCGCTTTCGCGAGATTTCACGAGACTTCACGAAACTAGTGACAGACGTGTCCGACCGTCTACGGCCTACGGCTCGCAGTGGTTCGGCAGTGTGCCAACTGTGATAAAAGGCAGGGGCCTGAAATGTTTTTTCGGGCCCGGCGTCTGTCTATAACAGTAATATTCGCTAAAGTGGTAGTGCGGCCAAAAGTGATCATCTCAAAGTCCCCTGGAATGATATACGACGACGCATAAGCCTTATTCCCTTTGTCGATAGAGCCGTCCGTGCAAGAATATAGATAACTTTCGCTCGTCATGTCAATGTGTTCTATCACCCAAGACTCTGTCAGCTACGGCATTTGGTGCGACGATAAGGTATATTTAACTTAGTATTCCAGACTCGCGAACGACCAAGCTGATTCCGGATGTCTTAGTCATCTAGGAAATTGCATGCCACATAGGCAAACTGTTTCGAGGGCGCACAAAATCGCGAGATTCAACGCGCCTCCCAAGGATCTGCATGGATGAGAGCTATCCTTATCAATTTCATTGAAGCGGCGAAACAGGTTGCGTTCGTTTGTTGTGTGTTCTGTGTGCGCTGTGTCACGTGCTGTCAGTTCTCTCTTTCCTCTCCATCTTCAAATATCCCTCATGCTGTTCCGACGTGTAGGGTAGCAAACTGGTTTTCTTAAACTGGTTAACCTCCCTGCATTTCCATCTTTGCTATTTCTTCTCTCTTCTGGTTAAACACCCTGCCTTTCCTTTCTATCCTATTCCTTCCTTCCTTCCTTCCTTCCTTCCTTCCTTCCTTCCTTCCTTCCTTCCTTCCTTCCTTGTGTGTTCTTCGTGGTTTATTTGTTCTTCATGGTTGGCTGGCATTGTCGAGGCTCTGGTCCACGTTGATCATTATTTACTGACGTGTTCTAAATATTATATATAACGCAATGTCTTTTAGTACGTGAACCAAAGCGTCAAATGTCTCCGCACACAAACACAAATGACATTTCTTTTCCGCGAGGAGGTTGAAGTTCCATCGAGGAGACTGAACGTTTACAAGGGTACTGTAGAAAAACTGATAGCTGGACAAGTTGGTAACAGGTAACAAGGAAGTGATGACTTCGTTCTCACAATCGTGCCGCTATTCACGGTCCGCTACTGCGTCCCTGAAAGGCAGCGACCTTGGGGACCTTAAGGAGTACTGACATGAATTTTAAAATTTTTCGGGTTGTTGCTCTAAATGAAAGCACGGGTGTCGAGAACCCTAAAAATAGTGTCGTGGTGCCTGGGGATGCACTGCATATATTTTTAATACCGCTTCTTTCAACCAGCAGTTTCGGTTTTGGGTTTCGAGAGGGCGGCTTCATAGTGACGTGTCAAGTCTGCCCGTGACGTCACGGGCAGACTGCAACCCCACGAAATACGCACCTGCTGTCCTTTGCTGTCAGTCGAACGTGGTTCATGATGAGTGAACTGTCGTCCAGTGCCTCCGACTGCGATTTCTATGATTTAGGCTGCATGCAGAACCCAGATTTCGCAAACCAAGTGAGCTGACTTGAAACGTCATAGGGCTCTCCATGCGGTGAAGCCGCCTTGCAGATGCTGGGAGATGAAAAGTTTAAAATCAAACTTAAATATTTATACGTGTTTCCCGGATGCGGTGTGGGGAGAGCGTTAACACTACATGCCAAGGAAAACAAAAACGTCCGTTTTGCTGCACTTCAAAATCGTGTCAGTACTCCTTTAAGGAATAGCGGTGAATAATGCGCCGTGGCGTTTAGTTTATTACAGGCTGCTGCCACCAGAGATGTGGTGTGTCCTGTCTTCTTTTATCCGCGTCGTTTTTGCACTGTTTTTAAGATGTTTACAATGGTTCCGGTTTCTAAATTTCATTTATGGTACAGAAGTGTAGAGGATGAATCGTGAGATACGTAAGAGAGTTGGGCAGTACGAAGGGGGTGGGTGGCGCGCAGAATACTGTATTCCAGTTGGAACTTTGTCCTCGCCGTTCGCCTTTTTGTGTACGTTGTAAAAATACTTCTGACACCACCCCACCTGATTGATTGATTGATTGATTGATTGATTGATTGATTGATTGATTGATTGATTGATTGATTGATTGATTGATTGATTGATTGATTTATTGATTGATTGATTGATCATTATATTGGGCCCTTTTTATATTGCGGTTCCGTTCCGGTAAGGTTTGTTCTTCAGTCCAGGGGGTCGAGGTACATATTCCCTGAGTCCACTTAGTCCGCTTAAGCGTGTTTCGATCGGATAGAGCCCGAGAATAATCGAAGACCACGAGAAGGTCCCGCTCCGTCCATCCTACCTCTCAGCGATTCGCCAGCTCTCGAGCTCTATTCAATCAGCGTGCACTGAAATGTAAAGTCCATTTAGTGGACACTTACAAAATAACCCCGCCCGCGGCTTTTGCCATCTAGTGGGCTCGGTAGATCAAATGTAGTTCTTTGACCGAATCCCAGCTGGACAGTGCAGCTTCCGGTAGCTCCGCTGCAGAATTGGGGCAGTTATGGTTTGGTTGCAGCCCCATGTAGTGTGCATATGGTAAAGTGCCAGTTTGGGACTCCGTATAACTGATAAACCACGCTTACTAAATTTCGCGCGATATGAGTCGGCAGCTTTTGCAAAGTTGTTTGCCTGCAACTGGTAAGGTTCATCCTCCTCCTTTTGCTCAAGTTGAGAAAACATAGCTTTCATGCACAAGTGGCTATGGCTTTGCTCAGCTTGTGGAAATAAGGAAGCGATAATTTCGCTTTCACAATCGTGCCGCTACTGATGGTCCGCAATGGCGTCCCTGACAGGCCGCGACCTTGTGGACGTTAAAGAATAGCAGAGCAGTATGCGCCATGACGTTCAATTTATTACAGGTTGCTGCCACCAGACGTTATCTTGGTTAACGTTTTTTCAGTGGCACTCATGGAATGAGCCTTTCCGGCAAGTGCAGGGATGAAAGATATTGCCATCCTTATTTTATATCACGAACGACCTGCAGGCAAAGTCAGTCTCATATATTGTATTCGCAATGCCCACGAACTATAGGTGGCGCGCTGTGCGATTCAAGATGGCGCCCGGAGGTGGGTCAACCCGTTTATTAGCAGAGTAACAGATAGGACGTGCGGACGTACGGCCCGTGCCACTTTCAACGGATAGGTCGTGAACTGCACTGAAGTGGATATCAGGCCAACATGCTTGCCCAAACCATGGAAAGTGCGAAATGTTTGCCACCTCATTACTTACCGCCGTGTGAGAGGTTATATTACGGCTCCGTTACCGTGCATCAACGACGCTTTACGAAATCCTGTGCGCGCTAGAGAAAACGTATGAACTGAACGGCACTCCACGTATACGTACTGTGCCTGCCTGTTGGTTTTGCCGTAGTAATAGGCCGCTTGCGAGTAACGCCATCGTTGCTGCACAGGACTGCATGTTTAGCGTGACGATGGTTTCTAAACATGTTACTGCGTGATCATTACTTGTGTGGTGAGGAACGCCGAGTGCGCAGTTCACTTCTCTCGGATGTTGCAGGTTTGATGGGCACCTCGAAACGAATGCGCACGCAAGCTTTTCGCAACTTCGAAGAATTTCTGCACAACGACACCGTTCGGACGGTAATGATCAAGTTCATTTGGCAACTCAGCGGCGCGGCTTGGGGACGCGATTGCAAGTTCCGCTCGTCGAGCTTGTTGGCAGCATGCTGCCATAAAAGTTGCGCTACGTGCATCGCATCAGAAAAATCATGCTTTTATTTTGATCTCAACATTATTTTACATCAAGTACAGTCAAAGTGACTTACGATTGTGAAAAGCTTGCCGTACTGATGGTTAACCTGCAAAGCATGTTAAAGAGAATCGCTGCTGCAGCATCTTCATCGACGCTGTCGCTATCGATGCTTTCACAGCCTTAAATGACCAGTGAAAAATCCTCGTCGTCAAGGCGCATGGTCTCTTTGAACATCACTGTCAAAATCAATCTAAAGAATTCCCTCCCCCGAGAGCTGCCTCGCCTTCTCCGCGCCCTGGGCTCAGAGAACACTTTGCTTGCATCGTGTTGTCAGCTATCAACAAAGTAACAAACGTGCAGTGCAGCACTGGGCATGAAAGCAACACACGGGTGAAGGACGACGTTGAGAGCGGTACTGCCGATCAAATTTCACCAGATGGGGTCAACGTTACACATACTCCGTCAATCAATCAATCACGTTTAATCTCCGTCGAAATGCGTCAGCTGAGGACAAGACTGAGCCCGCAATGCGGCCGGTACTTGGCCTTAGTTCATGATAGCCGTGGAGCGAGCGCAGCCCCGAATGACTGAAATGTCACTCGCAAGATTCATACAGCTCTTTTCTGACAAAATGTAAGGCGTTTTAGTCTATTGTATCACATATTTATTACGAAGGTCCTGATATTATTCAGTTATAGAAGACATCGCGAGCTCAAGCGACATACCGCGTATAATGTAATGGGTTTCATACACTACAAAAATACCGACATATATTATATACAAGCAAAATAGCGCGAATTTCGACAGAAAAAGATACACTAACATTTCACTAACCTGCGTGGCCACAGAAAACTTCGCGGAGCTGAAATGTGTACGCTGTGTGCCATCATTGGCAGCACGACTTGCCCAGGGTGCTTCACCGCGTAATTTCACGCAAACTTTGCCTCTCGCAAGAAAGAATGAAATTTATCTTGTCACGGACGGCCCGGTTTGTTCACGGATTTACGAAACATGCAAAGTCGTAGTGTTTCTCTCCAACCAACGCGTTGACAAACAGCCGAACTAGGGAGCGGCTGCCGGTTTGTCGTCTGCTAACCCTCCTCCTGACATCCGCTTGGTGGCATGACAGTCTATGGGCATTGCGATACTACCAGCAAGGGCTCTGTATCGAGCGTCATAAACTGCATCTTTGAGACGCTGACCACTCAGCAGTCAACTAGTTTTAAAAATCAGTACTCTGACGCAAATGCAAAAAGACCAACAGCGATATCAATGTATTATCATGCTATACAAATGTTAGCAGTATTAGTGGCCCCAGATTTTGCAGTAAACATTCGAACATTACATTACGACCATGGTGTTTGCGCGCACTGGCTTATGTGAACACACCGAGTCACTCGATGAGTGAGAACATTGCAGTGATAAGCTATTATCGCTCTCGGACTTTGTACGGATCACCACGGCGAAGGCGAATTTTCGCCTAGCGTG
Organism: Rhipicephalus sanguineus; assembly: GCF_013339695.2. Classification (NCBI taxonomy): domain Eukaryota; kingdom Metazoa; phylum Arthropoda; class Arachnida; order Ixodida; family Ixodidae; genus Rhipicephalus; species Rhipicephalus sanguineus. The sequence continues at coordinate 135,881,091 of NC_051178.1, forward strand.
TCCCTGTAATTGCTGTCGCAATGAAATTCTGCCGCACTGCCGCTACTAGAGGATACGTTCAGCGTCCACTCGAAAAATTTGTTGCCGATGCATCGCCATTGAACTGCAGCGCAGAAACCGAAACGTGCGACTGCACCGTAATGCCATCTCTGGAATTTCGGCGCCTCAGAGAGGCGAGACGCTCAGAATATCACCAAATGGCACTCCCTTTCAAGTAGTTCTTATTTTCAATCTTTGTTTAGCGCGTAGTTGTAGCATACCCACCGCTGCAAATCAGATAGCCTCGCAGCACCCAGACCAGTGGGTTGCGAACGAATCGTTCCCTCCCCGTGCTTTCCTTTTTTTTTTAACACGAAAAGTGTTCTATGCCGGGGTCCACCAAGTATATCCGTCACGGATATGACGTAGATAAAATGGACGCCAACGGGTGAGAAAGAAAAATCCAAGAAAAAAGATACCCCGCTGGGAATCGAACCCACGACGCTGCGGCCGCGACGGCAAGCGCCCGACGCCCTACCGACTAAACTAATGGCGTTTTTCACTGGGAGATCCAGAGCGGCCGCTGAAATCCCGGAGCGAGCACTCGGATTTCATGAAGCCAAATCTGCCAGTGGAACACGGGAATGCTCCGCGGGGGAACGCCCCGGAAGTCACGTGAACCGGTTACAGAAACAATTCCTTTTTCCGCTCTCTAGATTTCTATGGCAACTTTGGCCGCCACTGCAAGGCGCGCATTTCGACCACACATTCGCAAACAGCAGGGATACAATTTTGTTGTTATTGTGGCAGAATAGCGGGGAGGCAAAACTTTCTTTAGTAGGTTGGACGACGACAGAGAATCAACACGTCCGCTAGGTTTCAACGCATTTACAGTGCTCTCGTAGAGAGGAGAAAAAGGAAAATAGAAATACAGAAACACAAGCACAGTCAAAAGAGTTTTCTCTGCACCCCGCACGTGCAGCAGACTTGGAGAACAGTGGGAGAAAATGCTTTCCCTGTGTTGGGTGACGGTCCCTATGGCTTTCAGTATTCTTTCACGGGGTGGGCGTGTAGGTCGTAAAACGACGATGTCAAGGACGTTCTCCGCTCTTACCGTACTCGTAGTCGCCTCCAAATTGCGGGCCGCTTCGGTCGCAACCCCGAAAACGAGTCCCCCCGGGTTGCCCTTCTTCCTCCTTTTCGCCACGGGGTCCTCCAATTAAAAAGCTACTCCGAAGTGGGGGGCTGCTTCCCAATATTCGACTAAATACAACAGTTGTGTTGCGAGCATGGACGAGCACGTGGAACTCACTCCGGCTGTGCGTCGCCTGTTGCTGGGCGTGCTTAGGAACGGCGGGAACGATCTCAATGGTAAGTGCTACGTACTTCACACTGATAATAAATTCTGCCCGTAATGATAACTCTTGATAGCTCCGCGTGAAGGCTGGTCACATAGACGTACGGTATGTAGGTGCACGTGGCAACGGCCGCAATCGGCGCTCGCAAAAATGGGGAACGTTCTGAGCAGGATTTTTTTCCATCTGAGTAGTTACGTACCTGCCGCCTTAGAAGTCCTACTGCTTTAGAATATCACAGGCGCGTCGGAATTTTCTCAACGTTCACCAAGCATATCTTCTTCGAGAGGCTCCGAGAAAGCTTCCCGAAAGAAGCCTTCGTACAGCACCTGCGTCTCTTCGCAGTCTTCTTCGTCGGAGCTGGACGAGCTGCTGCTGGAACTGCTCTCGTCGCTAGATAGAAGTTCCACCCCAGCAGCAAACGCAGCCATTTTGCGAAGCTCAGCCGCTCAGCAAACGCACAATGACGGATGTGACGTATGCTGCCCGTCGTGTTTCCGCCCGAATCCGCGACTTGGCGGCGGAGCAAGTGAGAGCAATCCGCCTCGGAGCGAGTTGCCCTGAAACTATACCAGTGAAACGCGCGGACCCGCTCCGAATCTACCAGTGAAATTCAGATTCGTCGCCACGGAGCAAAAAAACCTGCTCCGGATCTCCCAGTGAAAAACGCCATAAGTCGGGTGATGCTGGTCACGGCGCGAACGCGCGTTATATCTTTCACACATTCTCTTTCGCGGCGGGCGGAGCGGGGCGGTGCCGCCGTCTGTGAGATGTGAAAAGAAGTAATGCTTCACTCACGATCGACACTTACTAGCGCTTACTCCGAGATTGCACGCGATATCGGAGGTCATGGTTGAAGCGTCTCGATACCAGAGAGGTAGACTGGCCGCGCTGGCGTCGCCGAGGCACCCTTGACGAAGTTACGTTCTTTGCCTTTGGCTTCGTGTTAGCGTGCGTCGGCTCATCGGAGTAGTGCAGCTTCCACGTGCACCAAACATGATTTCTCCGCCGCCGACTGCTTCAATTGCCGAGAGCACCGACTAACAAAAACTGCTGCAATATGCGTTGCAGAAAGGACGCGATTTCTACGGGCGAATGTCGTGCCTTCGTGGAGCGAGAGCAGCGCCTGCGAGACAGAGGCCAGCGGGACGCACGCGTTTGCGGCTCAGGCTACGAACCTCTACCTCCCGTGTTGCTGAAGCGCAGTGTGTGTTATGTATGCATGAGCGCAGGCGGTCGGCTACCCGTTACTAGAAGCGCACACCGTGCCGTTTCTCTCCTTAATGACGACGCTTTGAAGAAGTGCATACGGGTACCAGTGTTGATTATGAGCTTGTTGATATCATCCTTACGCCGGATTCACGATTCCCTGTGTCCAAAAATATGTTCACACCGTCAGCTACCACAACGGTTTTATCATGATCATGGGCGTTAGTCGTCGCGATAGAAGACATGCTGTCAACATGGGTGCATCCACGTCAAACGGTGCTATAGCTGCCAAACACGAATAGACATTGTACAAGCTCTCATATATCACTACAATGAGCACTACTTCTGTGAAGAACACGTTTCACTTTCGTGTTATGCCGATTCCTATGACGGAGGGATCAGCCATGTTTTTTTTTTTTTACTTTACTCTCCTATCTTCTTTCCTCTGTCTCCCCCCGAAAGGGCAGGCAGGCGTTGTGCCCCTCTAGGTGGCAGTTGTCAGCCTGCTCTCTCCCTCCTTCCTCTGTGTCCTTGTGTACTTGCGTATGCAAATCAAATAAATAAATAAATAAATAAATAAATTCATGCATAGTATAAGAAGGTGAGCAGTTGTATGTGTGGTGACAATAGCAAAGCAACGGCACTTATACAGAAGACGATGGCTTTGTCTCAAATACGATATGACAGAGCCAACGATGGTGTGACACATCGACTCAGAGCGATAACTTGAATCAGGAAGAACAGTGGCAATGTTTGATATTCAGTAAAGCTATTAATGGCAGTCTCTCGTCTAGTCGATAGATCTGTGGACTATCGTGGTTGGTAATGCTGGCTAGGTAGCTTGTGTTAAAGTGCTCGCCGGCAATATCTGGCACAACAGCCAGGAGGTCCGATGCTAACGTGCCAACCTTGAGAAACGAACGAGAAAAGGAGAACGAATCGAGGGGTCTGTTTTTTTGTTAGATGCAGCCCTTTAAAGCAAGTGTGAAGGTTGTGGATTCGGTGCCCACCGGCATAAAGTTGTGTTTTCGTCCACTTTCACTTTCCTTTATCTCACAATAGCAAACCAGATATTTGTTTTCTGGTTAACCTCCCTGCCTTTCCGAATTACATTTCTCTCTCTCTCTCTTTCAACAAAAAAACTACAAATGACGACTCCTTGCTTTATATTGTTTTGCTATGTGGGCTTCATAATTTCCAGACGCAGACAAAAAAAAAAAAAGACTATTTTTGCGCCATGGATCTCCGCTGTCACGAATCACATTCCTCGTGATTCGTGAACAGCATCGCTGTGCAAATACCCGGGCTTTACTTTCCGCGACTTCAAGTCGATTATTTCTGAATACCCCTTCTGCAACAAGAGCTCCTGCTCAAACTCGCATTCCCTCGAACCGTGTACTCTGGAGCTTTTCATATGGCTGTCTTGATTAATGGCCAAGACAGCTCTGTGCCCGACGTTGTTTGGACAGGCTCGTCGCCCGCCGTCAAGCAATTTCAAACGGACTTCGGTCTTGTTGTTGGCTTACGACTCGCTTGCTCACTTTCAACTGAATGGACCTAACGAAAGCAAATATTCAAATTTTACTGCAAAATATTACATCAGAAGCTGTCCGCAAACACGTTCAAGTTATCTCTGGTTTTGACGCTCACCTAAAAAAAAACAATTTCTTGCTTATAAATCTTGCAAGCTGAATGCGCACCCTGAAACTGAGCCAAGTTTATTTCATGACAGCCAATTATCGTTCATCTCGGATAGTGCACACAATATTAGTCATTTTATGTAACACCCTTTCTCATTTCTTTATACCGCACACATCTAACGATTGGAACTACCCGCCTACCGACGTCGTTTGTATTTCTTATCGCTAAATTTTTTTTGTCTTTTTTTTGTGTGCGCTCGCTCACGGGGATAATAATGCCTGATCGTCTGATGTATCTGTTCATAAAGGTTATCTCTTTTTTCTGACCTGTAGATCGCGGGATCGAATCCCGGCCTCGGCGGCCGCATTTTCGATGGAGGCGAAAATGTCTGAGGGCCCTGTACTTTGATTTAGGTGCACGTTAAAGAACCCCAGGTGGTCAAAAGTTCCGGAGCCCTTTCTACTACGGCGTCCCTCATAATCATATCGAGGTTTTGGGACGTTAAACCGCAACAATTATTATTGAGATCACGTGACACCCTTTATTTTTGTCGACGTGTCTCGCCTACTGGCAACCTGATGGACTGCACTAAACGTGCAACCGGTCGGTGAACTGACACACGTTGGCGTTCTGACCTCAGAGACCCCTTGCGCAAGACCCCTTTTTTAAGTGTTCGGTATCTATATACCTACCCTGTCTAATTGCTTTTCTTCCGCTGTCTTTTAGTGTACTTTATTGTCTCCACAGCTTTGTAAAAAAGCACGAAGTAGCCCGACTATCTTTAATAAAGCATTCCGACTGCATGTTCCGAATCAAATCTACTACAGTACAACTCACGCGATCGCGCTGTTGAAAGGCGTCTATGTGTAATAGCTAAAGCATTGTCATAATAGTTGTCATTTTGCCTTCCACTGATGCCAACAGTCTGCCCCGACCTCGATTTTATTTGCTTGAACTAACCCCATTTCCTTTAATAGACGCCCCGGCGATGAACGGAAATCCTCTCGAGACGGAGCGATATACGTTTTGATCGCATCAACGAATCATTGTTTGCAGAAAAGACAGCTGCACGGCTTTCCTCGTCCTACCATCCTGCCAAAGATTTATCCCGCTAAATGCGTTGCTGAGCAAGCTCACGCGAACGAGAGTACGCACCAACATTGCCTCACTCAACACTGCTCGTCCTTGTACAATCGGTGACATCGGGAAAGTAACATGAAAAAGCGTAAGCCTGAGTTATGCGAAGCAAAGGGCGAGAAACGTATCGTTGAGACAATGCTTCGTAAATAAATACGTTTGCGTCTGAATCCGTCGATGTGAGCAGAGAAGCGGAGAGAGATCTCGCAAACCCAGCTGTGTCATCTCGATTCGTATGGTAGAAGCGGGAGAGAGTCGATCTGAGAGCGCGGACGCCCCTAACTACGGTGACCTGGCTTCGTGAGCGATCGCTTGCGTATTTGACAAGCATGCGCGGTTTGTCTCAGCCGCTCTGGATAGCAGTCGCGTCCTTTGCCGTATCCATAGAAGTGCAATACGTCGAAGCGGTCAAAGCCGACCTCTGCGCCAGTGGAAGTGGTATGGTCATCTTGCCTGTTTTCGCGTTAGCCTAAACGAAATGGAACTGTTTTGATGGTGATGATCTATACTTAATTACGCCTATTTATAAAATGGAGGATGGACGAAGAATCGAACGGCAGGTTGTGTGCATGCCTTCTCACTCGCCACAGTATTACTCCCGTGGCCATCAAAAGTCCGTCACCAAAGCAATGAAAGCACATTTGCGATCGATTAACACTGATTGTACTAAATCTTGATTGTTTAAGGTGCTTGCGTGCGACACATATTGGAAGGATATATATATATAATATATATAGATATATATATATATATATATATATATATATATATATATATATATATATATATATATATATATATATATTATATATATATATATATATTATATATATATAAATTACCCTCGTTGTTGTTTCACCTCGTTCAATCATAGCTTTGTTATTCGGTTGGGCGCGACTGAACTGACACCTTGAGTCATCCACGAAATTGGTCGAATACGGCGTACTGGTGCAGGCATCGTGAAGGCGAGCCGAAGTGCCTCGCTTGGCGCCAGAATACTGACCAGGTGTGGCCGTAACTTGGTTCTGAAGTACACTCTCAAGCCGAAGCAGTTTCACATGGTAAGAGGATACGCCCATGTGCGTTTCTTTACTTATTTCTACAAACTGTTTCATATTGCTTATTCTTTTCTTTATTGCAATAGCAATTGTGTGGACACTCAAGGTGTATTTTTGCCAATGCCGTCGCCGTGAGGTTCCGTGATAAAGTCCAAGGGCGATAACATCGCCCCGCGCATCGTGTGTTCTATGTGCGAGTGAAAGCGTGCGAGGCCCAAGCTCGGCCAGGGGGCGCTGCGTCGCACGCGTTTCGCCGCCTTTCTTGCAAAAACCGGTCGCTGCTTTCCACACACCTGCCTTTTGACTGCGCTGTCTCAGCACGTTCACGCACCCTGCACGCGCTGTTCTCTGCTCGCCGTGCACGTGCAGCTTCACGTGTCGCTTGCTCTAAGGTTTAGAAAGATAGCAGAGATGGAAAAAAACGTTTTCACGGTGTGAATCTCATCAGAGGAGGGCGGTTGATCGACCACCTTTGCGGGACCGAGCAGGTTGTCAAGGACGATGCTGTTTGCGCGAGCGCTACGTGCGTGACGATGGTGAACGGCCACATTTCTATGACATGAATAGGGAGGTGACTGCACGAGTTCTGTAATTATGTTACCAGTAAAACGCACCTTCGTTGCGGCAGTCGTGTCTGCTCGGAGCTGTCAGCAAACATCCCCACGCTTTCGTGTGCGTTTTGGATTGATAACTTTCGATTGCTTGGATGCCAAGTTTGTCGTGCGGCTTTAAATTTATTGTGAGCTCAGTGTGAAGAGCATAAATTTACATTTGCCCTGTTGAGTCACTGGCAGCATTGCAATGCGCAGTGTTCAGTTTCGTGGGAGTTTCACTTTTGCAGAGGTTTGCATCGAATGATAACAACGTCGGATCGCAAGTTTAATGTCACCTTGGATTCTTTAGAGCTCCCTTTTGACAGCGTAATGATACGCGCAAAAAAAAAGTTTCATGCCCACTTCCACCATGCATGTTTCTTGCAGAGGCGTGTTTCATTTCGGATAATATCGACGCATCACGCACCGTGTTCGCTGATTCGAATGTCGCTTTGGTTGTTTCGACAGCTCGCTTGATCAGCATCATACTATACAATACCCACTGGGATCGCGCATGTTTATGATTATGCCGATATTTGTGCCCGATGATAAGCGCGCCTGATTTCGCGAAGCCATCGAAAATTTAATTGCCGCCTTGATTCTTTTTTCAGCTCGTTTCCAAAGCGGCAGCTGTATATTGCCCACGGCTCACGCGCAAGCAAGGCTATATTATGTGCCGAAAGCACGACGTTATTGTAATCTAAGTACGCCGGTGTTACTGCATTTCGCTCCCATCGAAATGCAGCTGCCGTGTGTGTGAATCGAACCCATGACCTCGATCTTAGCAGCGCAACACTTCAGCCTGTTAAGCAATCACGGCGTATCGTATGCAAGGCCAATATAAACGCTCAGTGCAAACATGCAGCTTAATTCTGTTTACAGTGAGCCGCGACGGGAAATGTACCGCAATCAGCTGAATAAAACAATTGTAATACTCACGGTACGGTATTTAAACTGTGGTGTATTAAGCCCACATGCTACGCTGCTGTCACATTATAAATGGTTGACTCGGAAAGCCAGCGCGCAATCTCAAAACGTACAGCGCAGGTCCTATTTGCTGTAGCTTCGGTTTACAAACGCACTTCCCTTTCAAATGAGCACGATCGTCGCTTCTCCCGTTATTAGTTGTAATACTGTGTACGACGAAAATTGCTTCGGTGACAAGACCGCGAAACATCGCGGCGAACGCCATAATCCACTTGGACGCCTTGCTCCTCGTACTGCTTGCATTGAAAGGGTAGAACTTGGCGGGCAGTTTTCGGTCTTCGTCATTTTAAACTTTTGGGACAGTTCACAAGCAGCAAGACTGCGCTGCCTTCCAGTACGACGAAGGGCCGGCACCATAGTGTGGAAAATACGAGGTAAAAGCCCCGGGAGCACGTGGGGAATTTCCGCATCTAAGCCAATGGTATTGTTATGTTTTTACCT
>NC_051178.1:135889590-135955685 GCF_013339695.2 Rhipicephalus sanguineus
GGTACTTCGCGTTAGGTAAAAGGAATACGTTCACCCTGACCGTAGCGGCAGAGCGCTTAGATGGGGCTTCGCGCATTCCTTACCGCGAATCTCCAAGCGCGGATTGAGAAGGGGAGATAAGATAACGGCTGTCTTGGAGTAGAGCTTATTATTATGATTATTATTATTGTTTTTCATCCCATAGTGTCATTAGTGCTTTTCTTATCTGCACTTACTTGACCTGTGAGCTTTTAAACAGAGCGACTCCAATCGCAGCCCTCTGAATGAAAGATTCGCAATATCTTGCCGAACGCATTGAAAACGGCCACCCCTCTGCGCCAATCGTGCATCGTGAGTCACGTCCAGCGCGGTAACTCTTTATCAGTATTTCCCCGGTATCGTCCAAGTGTATATAGGCCAGTGGTGGAGGTGGGTCGGAAGATGGCTTCGTGTACGTATCTACCTCATTCAATGGATCTGTAATAAAAACAAGTCTATTAGAACTAACGACAATGCCCAGTACTCGTATAGTAGTACGTAACCAGTACTATATTGTCAGTTTAAATTTACTCCCTGCCCGTGGCGAGTATTGCCTTCGCGCAGAATATGCTCATAGTTCCGAACGGCAGAAACTTGTAATGAGTGCTTTGATGTATACACATCCTTGGAGTGCCGCAAACACGGGCAGTAGTGTGGCTAGAGCTTCGGAAAAACTCCCCGGAATTTTCCAGTCACGAGGACGTCTTGTACTCTAAAATAGCTTCCGGGCATACTTTTATTCCAGTCAACATTTTTTACGATAACCACGGCCTAAGAAACTGTAAATGCCACGGCTATAATTCATCACTCTCGTCGTTAAAAGGCGTTCACATTTTTTAAATATGCAAAGTACACCAGTGTTCTTAGATTTAGGTGCACGTTAAAGAACTCCAGGTGGTCGAAGTTAATCCGGAGTGCCGCACCACGGCGTGCCTCATATCATATCGTGGTTTCGGCGCGTAATTATTGCCATTACTACATTTTTAAATGCATATACATCATGACGATTTAGTACGGTCACCAGACTCTCATGACCACTTTTGAAGAAACTTCTCCAGGTATAGCCTAGAAAGTAAATGTTCACATCAGGAGAAGGCCGTACGAGCGCCACTGGCTTCCTGCGATCTACTGGCCTGTCTGAACGACTCTGAGTGGAACGTTCTCGCGCGTGCGCGTGGTTGTGTTTTTTGTTTCTCATTTTTTTTATCTCTCTCTCTTTCCAATCCCATATTCCCCCACCCCAGTGCAGGATAGCATACGGGATTCTACCATCTCGTTGACCTCCCTGCCTTCCTCTTCGCTGTCTCCCTTCACATCAATATTAATATAATCGCGCTTATAAAAAAATTCATAATGATACTTTGCACGTCATATACTCCCGGCAATATACGCGTGTACCATTACAGGGTAATGTGCAGCGTACATTTTATTTTTATTTACATGTCACGACTCTGTCCATTAACTCGTCCAATCGTGAGCTCTAAACAGTCACAACATTTCCGCTCGCATACGTCTCATCCTCTGTGGCAGTAAGTCGCAGTCCGTGCAGCGTCAATTAGCGTGGTCGTGTTTAGCTGGCAGCGCGACTCTTGTTGAAGTAATGAGAACTATAGCACATCTGACTTCACTCAGCCCGCTGATGGCGACACCTGAGCACGAACAGCTTCACGATTCGTGCTTATACCTCGGTTCTACGTAAGCACTGTTGGACACATCAAGGCCGCGCTGCGACCGAGAAACGTGGTAACTCAAGTTAACACGTACTACGTGCTGTTGGATCACTATATCAATGTATCAATGTAATCGCAATATCGAACCCACGATCGAGAGAGCTCCAGCTATTGAAAAACAGCGTAGACAAATACGCATCTCACTGGCGCACCTTCGAGATCTGCATTTCTTTACGCTCGCCGGCGCCAGGTATGTCACCGAATTCTATGAGTTATAAAAGCTTCACTTAACCGTGAACTTCATGACGAACTGCGTGAAATGATCGTATCGGAATAAGTTCATAATGCGGAAGGATTTGAATGAGAAAAGAGAACGAACGTGTCGTTCTTTTTTTCTTTGTTTATTCTATTGTATTAAATGGACATTTGTTTAGCCAACCTTCCCAGAATTCGACATGCCCAGTCAGCGTTCGGTTTCTCGCCTAGTAAACATGGGCCTATCCTGGAGGCCGCGCATTCAAAGGCGGTGACTCGGTGCGGACTCATTCCGATACAAGTGTGCATCGTACGTGTCCACACAAGTGATTTATGGCAGTGTCTGCAACATGAAACAATCCATAGGGGCCTATACGATGGAATTTCACTCGTGCGTCGACTGTGCGACACCTCTTTTTTACGAGCTATCATTCTAAAGTGAAACCACGGTTTTGATGTGCTACCTGCTGGATAGCAGCAGGCAATTATACGCCACCAATTTCACGATAACTTGTGTACACATACGAACCTAACGCACAAGCTCGCGAAAAAGCGAACGAAGCAGTGTATAGGGAACGGTCGAAGGAGCAAACCTTGTACGAACTTCTACGAACTTCTACGAACTTCTACGAACTAAATAAACTGGCATGCGGATGACCGAATAAACGTACGTACATTCATACAAACCAACTTATATACGTGGATGAACGAGCGAACGTGCTTTAAACCAAACCGACGTGTACACGATGTATGAACCAGTGGACGGGCGGAGGAACGGACGTATTAAAATGACATCGAACGGAGTGCAGATATTACGACGTTCTCCTTTTTAACACGAAAGTGTTTTATGCCGGGGTCCGCCACGGCTCCACTGACGTATTTCCGTCACGGATATGACGTTGTAAAATATAAAGACTAACAGTGGGCAAAGAAAAAGTTCCGCCACCAGGAATCGAACTTATGAACCCTCGCTCCGCAGCGCGCAGCGCGAAACGACTCGGCCGCGGACGGCATGTTCTTCGCTATGCTAACGGCGAGCTATTTATATACACACATTGCCGGTGGCCGTACTCAGAGATCTGTGTTGCATAACGTGTTTTTGTCATCACTAGCCAGATGGCGCGAAAGGCTCGAATAGCGCGTTAAAGGTCGTCGCCGTTGCGACGAGCGGCCGCCTCTACAGGGCGTGGTCGCTAGTGCACGCGGTTATCTCATGATCGCGGTGGTTTGTATACGTCTTGCGTTGAGAGCACGAAGGTCACTTGGCTCACTGCAGCGGCCGCTTTTGCGAAAGGAGCGTGGTGCTCACGCAGAAATAAGTTACAAATGTGACAGTTCGCGCTCATCCTGTGTATGTTCGTTCCGTGCGTCCTTTCTGCATAAGCAGCGCGTTGAAAGTTTCGAGCTGCTTGCCGTTCTTCGCGTGACATTACAATCTGTTGCTGTAGCATTCATTCCTTCGCCCTTGGGGCGAAAGAATAGACAACAAATGCTCAACTACGTCTGTGAAGACGCGTTTCACTTTCGTGTTATACCGATTCCTATGACAGAGGGATCAGCCATGTTTTCTTATCCACATTCCCATTGGAAGCACTCAAACTATACAAATTTTTGGGCCGACCCGCCACGGTAGTGTAGTGGTTGTGGCGTTCGACTGCTGACCCACAGGTCGCGGGATCGAAACCCGGCCGCGGCGGGGGCATTTTCGATGTAACAGTCATTTTTACTGTTACAGTAACTATCAGTGAAAAAGAAACTATAAAAGAAATTATTTAAAAGACGGAGCAAAGATATCAGCTGTTACATATAGAGACGAGATTGTTGAGGTGGCAATATATGAACACATCGCAACTATAAACAAAAATTTGTCAGACCGCCCCGCTACAGTTTGCGTTCTTTGAAGGACAATATGACTAATCTTTTCGCGTATTTGCACGCTCTTCATCAAAGCTATGAAATCGAACATTGTGGTGTCGGCAGTGCAGTTCGCGTTGCGTTACCCGATGGTCGCGGGATCGAATCCCGGTCGCGGCGTCTGCATTTTTTCGATGGAGGCGGAAATGTTTGAGGCCCGTGTGCTTATATTTAGGTGCACATTAAAGAACCACAGGGTGGTGAAAATTTCCGGAGTCCTCCACTACGGCGCCTCTCATAATCATATCGTGGTTTTGGGACGTTAAACCTCAACAATTATTACTATCACAAATTTTCGGGCCGCAGAGAAAGCGCGAGGGATCGAGAATATGCTGACACGAGTGAAACTGTGATCGAACTGTCAATCGCCGCGTCTGCCATCTTTACGCAGAAAAACACTGAACAAGTTTTCGCATGGCAGTAATTTACTACAGAGTTCAGGAGTACATTGCAGGCCTCTGCACTTTTGCATTGTCTCAGCGTGTTTTACTTCCCCGTATTGTGGCTGCCGACAACAGTATCTCTCGTCAGCTAACCTTTATCACACTTTTCTGTACAGCGTCCCGTTATCACAAATTATTTCTCGCAAGTTTTGCGATGTGTGGGCTATCTAGGGCGGCACGGTGTGCGTGAATAATATGGTTTGACTTCCTCCGTTTATAAATGGCTATCGTTCTTGCCGTTTTTCTCTTACTACCTTACTATCTCCCAATTTACGATCTATCTATAATTACTACCTTCCAATTTAGCTTCTCCGACCCCACGTCCTTTATATAAATATATATATATATATATAAGATATATATAGATATATATAATATTATATAGATATATTATATATATATATACTAGAGAGAGAGAGAGAGAGAGAGAGAGACAAGAAGCGGCAGTTATGCCGCTTCTTGTCCTCTTTTTTTTTCTTCGCGCAGGACCGCAGGATATACACCGTGCTGTATATATATATATATATATATATATATATATATATTATATATATATAATATATATATATATATTATAGATATATATATATATATATATATATATATAATATATATATATATATATATATTACTGAATGCTGTTAGTCGCAGTCGCAACGTCTCTTTCGATTGTGCGCCATTCTTTTCAGATAAGGAGGCATGCTGACCCGCAGGTCGCGGGAACGAATCCCGGCCGCGGAGGCCGCATTTTCGATGGAGGCGAGAATGCTTGAGGCCCAAGTGCTTAGATTTATATAGGTGCATGTTAAAGAACCCCAGGGGGTCGAAATTTCCGGAGCCCTCCACTGCGGCGTCTCTCATAATCATATCGCGGTTTTGGGACGTCAAACACCAGCAGTTACTATTACATCAATTCACTTTATAACGCTGGTGGACTACATCTTTCTGCAACGTGTCACTTTGCGGGAAGTACATAGAATGGGAACACTGCGGCATCTATAGGTTGACCACGCAGTCACCTGAGCCAGGCAACCATATACACTATACGTCATAGGTCACATGACAGGTAACAAGTAACGGTTAGGTGCAGCCAGCGGACAAGCGGATCGAGAGCACGCTATACAGTGTCAGAGTTATCGCGTCGCCCCAGGTCGATAAGTGTTAGAAAATGGAAGAAACTAGTTGCACATACAGTGGCGTAGCTAGAAATAGATTTTGGGGGGTGTTATACGTGGGTTTTTATACGGTAAAAAAATAAAACAGAGCCTGCGCCTAAACAATATCTTAGTCATTTTTCTGAAGGGTTAATTGCTTCGTTCACTGTAATCATAAAAATACGAGTGCGTACAGGACTCCCAGGACTTGATTCGTAAAGGACATTGATCTTCCCGAAAGGAGGTGAAGAAGGGGACATGCAGCGCTAAGACAATTTCGGGGTGGTGTCCTGACACCGAACACCCTGGCTACTTCTCTGTGCCCATAGGGTCGCGGATTCCACTAGTGTGGCCTGAAGAGCTAGTTATTTCTTCTGTTCCGCTGTGGAGGACGCGTGCTACAGACTGATCGATTGAGGCGCACGTCGGGCACACGACCTATTGACAGACTCGGAGCAAGGAGAGTTATTCTGTAACGATCCATTTCTTTTTTCATTATTCTTTTCTCGTCATCCATCGCACCGAAAAGGCCGATCGGGGAGGGGGGGGGGTATTCGCCATCGTGTTGTGCGGGCCTGTGAATAAGGGTGAAAACGAATGCAAGATGGTATGAATCGCCTACAGAACACGGTGTCATGCAAGTCAAGGACTCCTTAATGAGTGTGAGGCCGCTTCGATACGCTGTCGCTCGTGGAAGCACGAAAAATGTTCTACGTATCGAACAGTCAAATCCGTCGCGAAATCAAAAGCATAAGTCTAACCGAGAAGCCATAGGAGAGCGCGACAGTGTATATGTAGACCGACCGTAACATTGAAGTCACTGGCGCCGCGTTGATATTGACACGCGGCGTGTCGCTTAACGGGCGCGACAGTCCCTTTGAGAGGGAGCGGGCTAGCTGCATGCTGCGCGACGTGGCGCGCCAAAGACGTTGTCCAGAGAAGGGGGGGGGGGGGAGGTGAGGCGTGATCCAATCGCTTTTTATGCGACTTGAAATGGGCGGCAAGTGCAACCCGAGGCCCGCGCCTGTGAACAATTTGTGGCTCGGAGCCGCATTTGCGTTTCTCTTTCTGTCTCCTTCGCTCGCTAGCGCGCAGCTGCGGCATTATTTTTTACTTCTTTGAATGCCGCGCTCAGGACGCGCCGCGCCGTCAGTATGTATGCGTGCTAAACGAAACCACTGCGCTTGCGCTGCGTCGATGTATGATGATACGATAGGCGAAAGAGGAAGACTAGAAAATGTAAGGTGTGTGTGTGTGGTGGTGGTGGTGGTGGTGGTTGCGGGGAGGGGGGGGGGGGCGGTGGATGAGGAGACTTGAGAAGGTGCGGTAGTTCAAATGGACAGGACGAATAGAAACACGGCTGGTAGTGTGGGCTTATTGGGGAATCTTACGACCACCACTTTTGTATAGCGCGAAACGACGCACGGACACGAGAAGGCATATATAAGAGGAGAATATACAGAGCTGTGCACGGGCATGCTGACTTTGTCGAAGGCCCGCCCGAGCCCGACGGCAAAGGGCTGTGAGCCCGCCCAGCCCGGCCGGACGTACGAAAACACAATCCCGGGCCCGGCCCGGCCCGGCTTTTTGAAAGTTCGCTGCGAAAACAAAACATCGTTTTCCTTTAATTTGGCATTTTATTGAGCATATCAAATACGATCAAACGACACACGACGAACAGTCTCTATTACACAGATTACAAATTACAAGTCGACGCCCTCATGCCAGCCACAATGCAGTTCGCTCGCCAAAGCCGTCACGTGTATGGGGTATGCCCATGCAAGCGTCAACTTGCACGAAGGTAATCTACGTCGGGTCGCTCATCGCTGTCGCGTGCATTTTCACTCATATGGGATTTGGCCTTCAATGTAACGCGAACAGTCGCGTGACGCCGTCACTAGCTCAGGTGGTGTTACTCCTCTGTTGTCGGAGTGCAACAGAGGCAGTGCTTTACCTGCTCCCCTTTTGTTTAAAGTAGCGAATGGAAAGGAAAAGCGGTAAAGGACGGTCGCGGAAAAGGCGCTGTATGCGTGCTGGAAAACAATTCCCGCTCATTTTCTATATTTCGGGCTTGAGTCGGGCTTTGCGCCGGGCCCGAGCCCGGCCCGATAAAACTCCAAGTAGCCCGAGCCCGGCCCGGGCCCGAGGTGAAAATACGTCGGCCCGCCCGAGCCCGGCCCGCGGGCCGGATCGGGCTCGGGCTTTCGGGCTACCCGGAGCCCGTGCACACCTCTAATATACACCACACCACACAACACGAACCGCCGCGTTGGTCAAGCGGTTAGAGCGGCCGCCTCCAATGCGAGAGGTACTGAACTCGATTCCCAGCACCCACCGGATTTTCTAGTGTGATGAAGGTACCCGACCTGGCTCTCGGTGGTGTGGGTACTCACCTCGAGAAGGTGGTCTCTGCCTTCCCCTCGCTCTCTTCCATCTTGCAATCCCCTTCGCCCAACTACGCGACTACATCGCGACGTGCTCCCTCAAGCTTTGCAGAAATAAGCGTATTTCCTAACCTTCAGATCACTATAAACGGGAAACAGAAAAGGTGAATTACGTGAGGAACAAAAAATACCTTTTTCCTCCATGACTACCTCTTCTCGAAGATATTCGGTGACGGCTGTTCGTTGCAGTCGTTATATGCTCGCTCGCCCGTTGCGCGGAAGACGAGCAAGCACCTGTTCGGGATTTCATATAATGGCGAAGAATGCGTACTTTTACGACGCCTCAAGCCCTTGGAAAAACTGTTGTCCGCCCTATAGCCACTTCCTTCCATCCCGTGAGAGCACTTTCGGAGCACATACGTACGTGCCTGCCGAAAGAAGTAATACTTTCCTCCTCGCCCCTTATAGACGCAATGGTGCCGATGCGTCACGTTTGGCGAGCAATGAGCTCGCGGTGTTGTGTATCAGAATGTTGCGCATGTTTTTTGGCAGCTCATGACGTACGCCTGAATGCAAACCGGTGAGAGTATTGAATTAATGTAGGTATATAGCTTTCCTTTATCGCGTTTTCGCGCACACGAATTTTGAAGCACATTCTCACGCTCTGTTCATAATCATGCGCGGTTTCACTCAACCGTCGTAGCCAAGAATCAAGAAAGCAAATCAGCAACGTAAAGATCGTTTGCACTGACGTCACCGAAACCGCCATATTGAAGTACCAACGTGTTGGGGCGTGAAGTTTGTGATGTCACGTTAATGTGATCGGAACGTCGCTTGCAGATTCTTTCGTTATCATGCACAGCGGTCAAAAACATTTCAGCATCGTCGATATCACATTAAAGCAGGTTAACCACCTCGTGGTTATGCTGCCTTGACATCATCAAAGACGCCAAGGGGGAGTACCAGTACGTTAATAACCTTCGTCAATGATGTCACGTGCAAGATATTAATAGACAATGGTTTTGTGTCTGCTACGGCGGCTAACGATGTAGCCCGTGCTCTCTTTTCCACTGTGCACAAAGCACGTCGCTCACGTTTCAATGAGCATGAAACCAATGTCGTGCTAAGTTGCACACTGTCGCGTAAAATGCTCCTCGAAAGGGGCCCTACAGGCACGTGTGCGCAGGATGTTGGATCCTAAAGGCGAGGGCAGTGCCACAGCGGTCAAGCGTGACTCCACCCCCCCCCCTACTCCCAGACACACAGCCACCCACACACATACCCTACAATACCACGAACATTTCGAACACTCATCCACTTGAGAGAGAACAAAAGCTCTAGTGGATGAGACATTACTCGCCGTGACACGCCGTTTTCTGTGCGACTGCGCATAACACCGAGTGCGACGTAAGCGTTCATTATTTATCCACATGCCCACGCGACTCGTTTACTGTCGGTCGCAGGATGCATCGCTCGACGCTTGAGTAGAGGTATATGCTCGTATACAAGACAGCGTCGTGGATCTTAAAGCACGTCACCGTGAACCGAGACTGAGTTATGCAGTTTTCGCAAGTGTCGGTGATACCTGGAGAGAGAAACAGAGAGCTCTATTGACGTGCTAAGAAAGTGCACACGCACGGCGCTTTCCTGCACCAAGTCATCATCGATATAGAATCATTCTCTCGCCTATCGACGCTTCGTCGCTCGCTCGCTGACCCGATTACGGTGCCGTTCATCGCCCAAAAACAATAGACAATAGATGCACGAAAGGTGTGAAAGTTCTTTCATTGAGTTCAGCCGAGGAGATGAACAGGATTTCGTCACCGAACGGGTGACGAATACATGCACGGCGAGATGTTTGGCATAAGCTCCCTATGGATGGATGATCGGTGGCGGCCGCCCGAACAATTTCACATTCGTGCGGGGCACGTGTGTAAAATACATACGGTGAGACATTTGATAGTACTATTCGCAGGAGGTGTTGTTTTGCCTTCAGAAAGACCCACACTCGGTCGGTAAATGCCGGTGAGGACCAAATATGTTTTTCTTTTTGTTTCTAACGCACGCGCGAGGAATGCACATCCATGGTGAGCTAGCGGAGGATGGGTAGATCTAATAAACAGCGTCAATCAATCAATCAATCAATCAATCAATCAATCAATCAATCAATCAATCAATCAATCAATCAATCAGTCAATCAATCAATCAATCAATCAATCAATCAATCAATCAATCAATCAATCAATCATCAACTTTATTCGTTTGTCTATCTGGGTACCAATAGAAATATGGTGGCTTTTTACCCTACGTCGCCGACACAACATCGAAGAGCTTCCTGCTTAATATATTCACAAACACTGCGCCCACGATATCATCAGCATCATCAGCATCATCCTGACTACGCCCACTGCAGGGCAAAGGCCTCTCCCATGATCGCATGACGGTATGGCGGTCCGCAAATGAGCACTTGCCTGCAATCGAGGATCGGCAGTGGACTGATATGAACTATACAAATGAGAGCCGCTGAACAGAAAGAAATCAGAGAGGTAGACGACTTTGGAAATAACGTCCACATTCTCGCTTATCGCTGGATGCAGCCATTGTACTAAGAGTGGGTGTGCGTTAGAAGCGATTCACGCATTGCACCGCAATGCGAAATCGCACTTATCACTCGACGGAAATAGGATATCCCTCGCAGTTAAAGGGCGTCGGTCGCGCACGCCGCCCCATCCTGCGCTCTCGGTGCCAAAGAACTCGCGCTGACACATACCAACCCTAACGCGCACCGGACGTCCCAGCTTCCTCTCTCGCTTCCTTTTTTTCTCTTTTCTTCCTGTTCCACTCGACCATCGCGAAGCCTTGGGCGTGGTTCGCCCCTGGAGCGGTCGCGGGGCAACGAAAAGCACGACTTTTTCTCATCGGGTCGTGCTTGTTTTCCTATGGGCGAATGTAAACAAAAGCACGCGAAGAAACGGCGGCGCCGGTGACTTCGCTGTAAACTGTTGGCGCGCCTTTCTCCTTAAAATATCGTCGATCCCGCAGTCAGTTGTTTTCGCGAGCTGAGCGGCTGGAGCTTGAGAATGTCTCGTGGCTCATTTTACACATCTTTCTGGGCCTCTACACTCTAAGCCAAAAGAGAGCAACGGGGGTATAGGGGTTCCTCCTTTGAGGGAGCAAGTGCGTTGCACTCCCATTCCCATTACTCTCCTAAAGGAGCAACGGCAGGGGGATGAACCGTTGCTCTCCTTTCAGTTGCTCCTTCAGGGGATGAACGGTTAGCCCCCCCCCCCCCACTTGCTCCTTGAGGACCAACTGTTACTCCTTCCTGATGCTCCTCAAGGGAGCAACGGATGCTCCTTCCCGTTACTCCTTAATTTCTTCTCGGGCAAAAAAAAATGCGTTTTTGATTGACTTATAGAGCATGTTGAGGTTTATACAGATATTTGTTTGGATGCACAAACGATATACAGACATCTCACTCAGAAATAAATTTCAGAAAATTTGCAACAAGCACACGGGATTCGAACTCGTGACCCCTTAATCTCCATTCGCGTACACTAACCACTAAGCCACCACACGCTACGGCCCCGTTTGAAAGGAAACGGGGTTATGTATGTACCGACGGGTCGTTGCGCGTTCTGACACGTTAAGGAAATGAGCATAGGCGTGCAGAACCATTGGTGATGTTCAAAAGAGAACCGAAAGTAACAGTGTAAACATCTGAAAACGTCAGGGTAATGAGTCTCTCGCGAAAACAAAGGCTTTGCCAGAGGTCCCTTTTGCGCTAGCTAAAAGGCCAGCAATTTCTTTTTTTTTTTGCCCGGAGGTGTGTTTTCTTCTTTATTATCATTATTATTATTAATATCAATATTAATAATTTTTTTCGCGGAAGAGTCACCTCCCCTTTGAAAAGACAACACAGCTTGAGCTGATAACGTCCATTTGCTCTGAGATTAAACACAAAGTCAAACTACCGGACCCGATTGCGATAGCTGCCCTCCAGCAAAATCAGCAAGTGACAAGGTAGAGATGGGGGGGGGGGGGGGGCAGCGGCATTAGCTCGCTGTCAGTCTTTCTGCGCATCGCGATAAAAGTGTTCGTTGCGTGATCTCTGCTGCAAACCTGCAGTCGGGGCTTTTGCTGATTTGTACTGGAGACGGCCGTTCAGCAAAAAACCGCAAATGTAAAGTCTATCAACTGTGTACTTCTCTCAACCGCTTCTTTGTCGTGAAGTATATACGGAATCTCGCGAAGCTTCGCATTTTATTGCCACATTCTCAGGCTATATATTTATGCCAAGTGTTATACGCAAACACACCAGTTAGCTTGCGACGACAGCAGCTTCAGGTGCTGGCGTTCTAGTGCAACCATGCCTTTTATTAGGAACGTTTAGCTTGTATTAGGGGCTTTTAGCTTTACGTTACCGTGTTACGAGTTGCCGGAAGGAATCTGTGCATGCGCGGGCCTTTACGGAACGTGAACTACTCGCCGGATTGGCTTTACATGTATATGGCCCTATCTCGCAAATCCACCTTCGTTCGCGGCTACTCGCGATAATCGCTTTACCGAGGCTCCAGCCGCCGAGTAAAAATAAGCCGAAGTGCGAGCGCCAATTGCGATCATCTTGTTTCAGCGGCTAAAGTCACTAGAGTGAGTTGAAATAGAATACCGAAGCTGTAAGCACGTGAGAAACCTTGACATAAATACCCCGACAGGCTGAATAGGTGGCGCCATCTAGCGGGAACAAGATGAACCAGGCAAGCAAAAAATTGTTATTGCAGAAACATCGTGCGTTCTACTTCTGGTGTAAATGCCTTGCCGCGGCATAATTGCGAATGAGTATCTTTCAATCGTTTTTTCCTCAAAACACTAGGCGAAAACAAACGTGCCCATACTATGGTTGCACGAAGCGTCACAAGATGGCGACACCATCGCCGGAGAACTCGGTATTCTACACCCCTTTGCGGATACCGGGATAAACCCCTCGTGATTTTGCCGCAGCGTTGATACAATCTTATTTAAATTAAATATAATTGAAGTGCAGTTATCATCACCATTTCATGGTTTATTCAAACGTAAAGGTATCCGTTTACGTACTTACGTAAACGTTTACATACGGGGAGCTAAAACTTTTCTAAAACATGTGTTCCGGTAACACGGTAAGGTTAAAAAGTGTACGTGCAAGCTAAATGTCCCTATTAGCGTGCGTATCTCTCTGTTCAGTTTACAAAAAGTAGTTTCCTTACGCCAGCCCGCAAGGAAATGTGGCCCATGCATCGACCGATACAGGGTGCGTCCTGCAGGAGAGCAACGGTTGCACGCCGAGAGCAAATGTTGCCGTTCGTCCTTCTGTTGCTCCCTTCCAACCTAACCCTAAACGGTTACTCCCCCAACTTGAGACATGTCAGCCATCTTGTTCCAGTTGGTCTTTTTGGGGAGTAACAGTTGGTCTTTAGGACTAAAACCCGCAGTTACTCTCATTTTTCCCATTTTTGGCTTAGAGTGTACACACGCTTCAGAACAGATGTTGCTGTTGAATTCCGCGACGGTCGCGTTGAACAATTCGAATACACCCGACAGCTCGTTGCTATACTATACATGGCTTTCAACGCTGAACTAGATCTATGTTTCCATGGCCGGTCTATAGGACTGACTGCGTTCTTATTTTACCGTAAGGTATAAAAATTTATTACGTGAAGTTGGACCAATTTCTCGCAAAACCTGGCTGTGCGCTTCAAGCGATGATAACGGGCTGTTGTTGGTTCTAAGCCTCGGCACTCAAGATGCTCAGTCTATGGGAATCGCATACACTACATCGTCGCGAAGTACTCTAAGTATTAGTCGCGAAGTACGCTGAAAAGGTTTTTAGTCGTGGTCTCCAAAATCACGGTTTATATTAAAGCGCGTTAAAGGCAGAATTGCGCTGCCGCTTACACCTCGTTGTGCATGCATACATCATCAACTAGCGAAAAAAAAAAAAAAACATTAAACAAGCTCATTTTGGTATTATTGGCGGAACAAAGAATACTGAGTAACTTTGAGAATGATCCACGGTAAAATAATAATAAATATTGGCCTTTCACGCACAAAAGCCCCGATATGATTACGAGAGTGAGCGTAGCGGGAAGCTCAAGATTAATTCTTGACCACTTTGAGTTGTTTAACATGCAGTTAAGTTTGTTATACGAGCGTTCTCGAAGAGAAGGGCTGCCGTCGTTTAGGGCCTCGTTTTGCTCGTAAAGTCGCACTAACGCATGTTGGCACGAGCTACTAGAGGAATGTCGTAATAGCCAAAGTTCCCCGCTTACTCAGTCAAGGCATCAGCAGGAGCGTGGAGCACGAATCCATCGTTGTGTTTATCGAAGCGTTAAATCGAAGAAGCTGCATACTTGCGTAAAATTCGCGTTTAAAAACTTTTTGTATACCATATCATGAGCTCGTTGCGTTGGTTACTCTGCGTCAAAAGAGAACACGAACTGAATGAATATGGAGCCAAAGCATCTCAAGAAAAAAAAGAAAGAAGGAAGTAATGTCAGAGCTACAGCGCTGTTAATGGCGAGAGCGAAAAACAACGAGTACAAGAATAATCGAACAAATATCAGTGGAATAAAATTGACTTCAATTTTCCAACGCTTATAGAATTGCTACAGAAAGACCCTGACGTGCAAATTTGCCAAGCAGTATAATGTAACTATAAAAATGTATGCACAAGTAAGTGTGTGTAGGAGCTATTGCTAAGTATAGGCCTACTAAAAGCCGGTATTCAAAAAGCAATATTTCAATTAAAGAATAAAAACGATCGAACCAACAGATTCTGAAGATAGAAAGATGCAGTAATCCCAATTGTCGAGTGAGTTCACTTTAGAATAACGTGCTGCGAAGCAAAGCGAGACCGCCATGAAGGAGTCCTGACTCTTCGTAACAGGGTTGAGTTTAGTTTGTTTAGTATTCTTGTATGTGGTATTGCAACACTGCTTAGTGCGGTATTTCCTTTCAGTCTGCTTAAAACAATAAGCCAGCTCATCTGGGATGACACGATAATCGGCAATACTATTGTTTTGTTTCGCGTTCGTTGCAGTGTGGTCTGAAGTTCAAGGCTTCGTTGTAGTATGCTATTCATTTGTAGCCGAAGCCACAAGGAAATCCATACGGATGACCTTGCGCAGCAGTATGCTCCGTTTGCAGCAGTATGCTCCGGTATATAGAGTTAAGATTCACACGTCATGTCTACAAAGGGGGGGGGGGTCAACCTCCCCCCCACCCCGGAAAATTTTCAATTTCGCTTGTGTATATACAAATGTGTGTGCACACATACAAGCGCACGCACGAACACACATGAAGTATGGTTTAACCCCCCACCCCCCCCCCCCCCCCCCCCCCCACCCCCGAAAAAGATTTCTGGCAACGCCCTTGATGTCTACCCAGACCGTCTGCTGTACGAATGAATGAATGAATGAACACAAGAGGGGAGGAGATGTTTAACTCGTTTTGGACTAGAGAACACCACTTCCTGTGGCACTGAGGGCTACTAAGTGTTCGCCTCTACTGAATGTAATGCAACGCAATCTTATTAATATTAATACATCGGGTTTAACGTCCCAAAACCACGATATGATTATGAGGGACGCCGTAGTGGAGGGCTCCGGAAACTTTGACCACCTGGCGTTCTTTAACGTGCACCTAAATCTATGTACACGGGCCTCGAACATTCCCGCCTGCATCGAAAGAATGCAGCAGCCGCGGCCGGGATTCGATCCCGCGACCTTCGGGCAATGCAACGCAAACTGCACTACCGACACCACGATGTTCGATTTCATAGCTTTGAGGAAGAGTGCGCAAATACGTGAAAAGATGAGTCATATTGTGCTTCGAAGAACGCAAGCTGTAGCGGGGCGGTCTGACATATTTTTGTTTATAGTTTCGATGTGTTCATATATTGCCACCTCAACAACCTGTCTCTATTTGTAACGGCTGATATCTTTGCTCCGTCTTTTAAAGAATTTCTTTTATAGTTTCTTTTTCGCTGATGACCACGGCCTTATGATGGTCACTGTAACAGTAAAAATGACTGTAACCTGTACATCGTGATGTCTGAATAGTCCAAACGCAGGCAAATTGGGGGTCAGCGCAATTAAATTAAATTCTGCCGCGTCAAGTGCCAAAACCACAATATCATGAGACGCGCCCTTGCGAGTGAATACAGATTAATTTTGATGACTTGTAACTTCTTAATGCACTCGTAAGTCGAAGCGCACGGGTATTTCTTGCATATCGTTCCTATTAAACTGTGGGCGACGTGGCCGGGAATCTAATTCGTATCCTCGGCAGCTTAGCAGGGCAATACTTTTGCCGCTGAGCTGCCACGACAGGTTGGAGAGCCTGCGCAAAAGGCAGTTGCGCGCGCACTAAAGCATATGACCTGAAAGCAATGAAACTGAGAACCTATATAAAGACGTGAAGCCCAGTCTGTCATTCTCGAGGGGCTACCGCGAAAAGCCTGGGCAACGACCGCGCAAGCCCACTTGTTGAGCGCGTTTGAGACAGAAGCTTTCATGTTGTTCTGATGTTTGTCACATATACGTTTATTTGTCCTTGCCCTCTTATGTGTTTTGAGTCTCATTATCTTCAATATCCGCTTATGTTTTTGGTTTTGCAGAAACTGGAAGTGAAGCCTGTCGACCCCAAGATGTACGGGAGCTTCTACTCTGGAGATTCGTACATTGTCCTCCACGTGAGTGCGCAAGCATGTTTTTTTTTTTTCTCTCGCTTTCTTTTGGACGATGAATGTGGATGTCGGTAATACCGGACGTGATATTTATAGTCCGTGCTACGTGTATACCGTTCCTTCTCATTAACCGTTGGCTGAACTGTACAGCTCTAGTGATGTCTATCATCACTACTTGGCTTTACTAAACTATCACTTTTTTCTATAGCATTTACGGCTCCGTGATTTTTTATTTATTTCTTTAACTTAACTGTGAAACTAAGTAAATATGCAGATTTTTTGGCATCACCACTTACGTTCTTCTTTCGTTTAAGCCTCAGTGCGCTATGCTGAAACGAATACAGCAAATCCGAGGGTGGCAGGTAGCAATGTTGATAACCGTTTTACTAATGCGTGAAGGCCCCTAATTGGCGGAACCTCCATCGCGTTCAATGGCGGTCGAAGCCACCACCTTTCAAACGAAGTTGAAGCGCAGACTGCTTGCGCTGGCGCTTCGATATTATACGCGATTTAATCGCAGCTTCCACGTCGACAGCTTTCACAACGAAGAAAAGCACACGTGGTCGTGCATGTACGAATGCAGATTTAAATGTTGGCTGATGCGTTATGAGCAGGCTTCCCCGAGGATCTCGGATTACCTTGTTCTTTCATATAGCGCGAACCAACTTTAGGCCTCCGAGATTCCTAACCTTATCCATTCATCTAATTCCCTCCTACACTCGACCTTGGCACCCGATCTGTTATTCTGTGTCGCGTCTGTAACTCTATGGACGCTCCGAACCGGTTGGGTGGCTAAAGAACGACCTCACATTCAATTTTTTTTCTTTGCTTTCACCAGTGTGCTTTCATGCTCGCTTAAATAGAAGCTAAAGAGAAAGGAGGCTTGCAATGTACTACTAAATTACTGTACTTCAGCAAGCACACAGAATACAAAATGCCACTGTTCCAGTAAGAGCGTGCTTGAAGACCCAGTAGGATAAGAAAAAGAGAAGCAGGCAAAAAGGAAAGATGTAAATACGAAATGCGTGTGGCGCAGCCGCATCGAAGTTCCCACGCCATCTTACGTACCGGTTGTTTATGCCGTCTTTTCGGACCTATAATTAATTCTTGATCGACGCAAAGTGCTGCAGCACCTGCATAAAACGCGTTATCTGATATCCTTTTCGCTATTTCATGGTATAGATGCCTTGTGGAAAATCAACACGCAAAAAAAGAGAAAAAGATTGAGTTGTATCATTGAGCAATCCAGACTGAATTTGGAAATATAACAAATTATGCACGTTACTGCACGGTGGTAGCCTAAGTACGAACACATACCTGAAAATCCGTGACGTCACACCGATGCACTCGTGCTGGCATTTCGGCACGAAGTTTAACTAATGTATAATCGTTTCTCATGTAGTATTCACCATCATGCAGCGAAGTTTTGAAAGTACGCTCTATTAGTCTGAACTGATTTCGTGTTACTCTTATGTATACTCGGGTCCACGCGGCATTTTTATTATTTTACTATCATTATTTCAGCCCCTTGCCTCTTTAATCACTTATAAAAAAATGTCCAGAATGTATCACAAGTAAAGAAATAGAAAAATTTATAAACGTGCGACTCATGCATGCTGCGACGCCTAACCGTCGACCTACAACCTTGAAACGCCACGCAAACACGACAGCGCGTATTACGCAGGCCGAAAACCATTCTTGGTAGCATGTACGCATACACTTTTGTCTTCGTCCGTGCGGGCAGCCGACACAATTCTCAAAAGCCGCCAGGGTGTGGTTCCGCCCGCTGTATACAGTCACAGGCGGCCTCGCGACAGTCGAGTCCGGGTGGATGCGTCAGCCACGACGCGACCAGAATTCGTTAAGACGTCGTTCGGTCGAGACGACGATCGAGTCGACTCTATCTCTGTCTCCACACGCAATTGCGTTCGGTGAGTCGGCGCTATTATGCTGCCACAAGGTATACATACACACGGACGACCGTCGCGCCACTAAGCGGTGCGTTCCTGCATTACTCTGGCAGGCAAGCTATGTTTCAGGCCGTGCGTTTACGAAGACCCAAGGCATATAATCCCGCAGTTAAAGAGCAATATGTCCCAAATATTATTACTGGTGAAAGAGATAGAGAGAAAGCAAGGAAGTAAACTACAGTTTGTTTAGTTTACTACCTTGCATATATAGGAAGGGAAATGGGCAGTTAAAAGAGAGAGATAAGGTGTGAGTCCAGATGATTCACAAGCATGGGAGGGCACGTATCGGAGAGCACAAGTCGGGCACATAGTCACCTTAGTACTGGCCTGATGAAGTACTTAACCTATACATTGCTCATGCTTAGGTGATAAGAGAGATAGATAGATATACAGTTTTAAGCAGAGAGGTCGGTCGTAGGAGCTTTGATTCTGGCCTGCTGCTCTGCGTAGTGGAAAGGGACAGCAAGGGGGCAAATAGACAGAGAGAGGAAAAAGTGCGAATCACGATGATAGTTTGTAGTGCAACATGCACACATATTCAGCGCACGCCCCTCACAGAATGCATAGGTGTCACGTGCACCTCTCGAGCATGGGTGTAAACCAGGTTAAGATGTTTGCACGCTTAAGATAGCCTCGGACAAGCCTGAACAGTGGTAACTATATATCCCTTACAAAAATAAATTTAGACAGTCTATAGACTATCTAAACCCAGTTTTAGACAGTCTATAGACCGTCTACATACATTTTTGTAAGCGTAGAGATATATTTTAGAAAACAACTCGGTTGCGCATTGTACGTAAAGAACCCGGGTATCGCTGGTGATGAAAACAAGAAAAATTCGCTTTAATGATGATGAAATGAACTTTATTTGGTCCTGGCTTTAATGCGTCAGGGATTTGTCCATTCACCAAAAAGCGACACTGTAGGGCGAAACTTGTACTGTCCGACAGGCTTCGTGGCGACCTACCCTCCTTTCGCGCGCACAATGTGCGTGAGAATTCGTTCGCTCTAAAATCGTGTTATTTTTTTCAATTTTCGGTGAATTTAGCAGCGCACCTCTTTCGACCGGCTACTCGTGATCCTGCGCCGTCTCATAGACACACCACGTTTCTCGACCTCCTTTCAGAAGGCGCGGTCATGGCGCCGTCTTTAGGACGCTGCCGGCAGACTGGTGGCCAAGGTCAGAGTAGGCCGGTTTTTCACGGAAACCTTGCACGTATAGAGCGTGGGGCCTGGCTTCACCTGCCTCGTCCGCTCTCGTGCCGGGAAAACAAAAAGAGCCGTGTAATGGCATGATTTTCCGTTTTGCCGGCTTTTCCGTCCATTTCATTTGTCTTTTCTTATTTTCGTACGCGCGTGTGCGTTGTTCAATTATTTTTGGCATTCTGCCGTCAACAATACCCAGCTCGTCGTTTCTTTCTTTTCACACCATTGCCTCGTCACTATGATCTCCCCTTCAT
Organism: Rhipicephalus sanguineus; assembly: GCF_013339695.2. Classification (NCBI taxonomy): domain Eukaryota; kingdom Metazoa; phylum Arthropoda; class Arachnida; order Ixodida; family Ixodidae; genus Rhipicephalus; species Rhipicephalus sanguineus. The sequence continues at coordinate 135,909,584 of NC_051178.1, forward strand.
TGTTGTCGGAAGAGCAGAACGCTTTCGCGGCACGTCATTACGTAAGCTTGTCGGCGGGAGGCGCGAAACAATACCGTGCCGATGGAAGGTGTCGATATCTAGGTTGCATAATTCCACGCAACAACGGGAAATCAGCCGCTTGATCTTTTGTAGCTTTTCCGCACCGCAATACAGTTCTGGTCCAACAGACGAAAACGATGCATGTCTTGAGCAAACATAAGTGATTCACCTAAGGGAAGGCGCGAAATAAATGATATGGCCATGGGAGAGATCCGGACATGGAGCGGATGTTGACATACAGGGTGATTCATTTAGAACTGACCTATTTCATTGGAATGTAGTTTTGTTACAAATTATCCTATTTTAATGTGGTTTTCGGCAAAAGATTCAGGAAGGATGTAATTTAATGGCTCGTGCCGATTTTGATCGTCCAACGCAGAAAAAAAAGAATAAATAAGAAATATCAAGAAACCGTGAGGCTCCACGAAATTGGATACAAGAGGGACGCCAGGCTCGCGAATGCCCATGCGTCAAGGTAACGCGGCGCGCGCGTAGAAGTATGTAGTGTTTGCGTTTCACGTCAACGTAACGTGACGAACCCGGCGACGCCAACTTCCGCCGCCGCTGGCTGACGCGAACGGTGCGCCGAACTTGCCATCCTTCCTTGTATAGCATTTCACGGTTTTGTTATTTCTCATGCATTACTATTTTCTGCGTTGCACGTCATAAAATGGGACGGGCCGTTAATATTTCATCCTATTTTGATTCACTTGCCGCAAACCGAATTAAAATCGGATAATTTGTAACGAAACTACAGGCCAATGAAATATGTCAGTTCTAAAAGAATCGCTCTGTATTGGTTGTCGTTGATTCATAGAGCAGGTGGGAATGTGTCTAAGAGTACGTGGCAAAGTTTGTGGCCTGAGCAATGTTCACAAATGGGGCGGCTTGGACTTGTTGGAAATTCATGACAGTACGCAGCGCATTGTGTCGTCCTCTTTCTTGTCCTGGTGTTTTCGTGCTGTTAGTATACTGTCTGAGCAATGTACTGACTTAAGCGAATATATGGGGGGGGGGGGGGATTTACATTCGCGTCTGTATGAAAGCTAGCAATGAAGTCATATAACTGTATGCTATTTGATACACTACGTAATACCTTCGACGATTAAACCTATCTTTCTGACTGATTTAAACTAAAATGGTGTCGAGAACTTCGCGAGCTACGCTTTCACTAGAAGGTTCAAACGTCTCGAGACAAAGTAGTTCTCCCACTTGGATAGGATTGTTCAAGCGGTCATCAAGCTATAGGCGTTCTTCTGGAATGCGTAAAGTACGCAAATGCAAAAAGAAGTTGGAGAAAAAACTAGCAAGTTTAGACAAGCTGCATTTCACATTATGCGATTTACTTGCAACGAGACCTGAAGAGCATCTTCAGCAAAAGGGAAACATCTCCCTGTAAAAAAAAATGCTTAGTGGACACTGAACTAGTTAAGTGCTTGTAATGAGCCATGTGCAACTATATACGAAGTGATGTGTTATTCCGTATACTGGGGTTAGAACGTAGACCGAAATGTGTGCGTGTGAAGTTATATTGCAAAGTGAACTCTTGCTAGTGAACTGTCTAGCGCCATGGTATTTTTTTCTCATTTGTTTCAGTTTGCTATGTGTTTTTTTCATTACTTTTTTTTCATTTTTGTTCTTGGGCAACCATTCCTTTTTTGTGCCACAGAACGTAGAAAAATGGAATAGCCGAGATGCTATATAAAGTTAACCTCTCCGCAGTAAGCAAGTCAGAACAGAACAGAACAGAACAGAACAGAACAGAACAGAACAGAACAGAACGGAACGGAACGGAACAGAACAGAACAGAACAGAACAAAACAGAACAGAACAGAACAGAACAGAACAGAACAGAACAGAACAAAACAGAACAGAACAGAACAAAACAGAACAGAACAGAACAGAACAAAACAGAACAGAACAGAACAGAACAGAACAGAACAGAACAGAACAGAAGTGTTCGGGATCTTTTGGTTTGTTTTCTGTCGTGAAGTTCCGTTGGCATGCAGGTGCACTGATTATTGTCCCCGCAGACATCTTGATATTTCCTATACTTTTAGCCGACCAGAATCAAAACACGAGAACACGAAGGTGCACATCACACCGCTATATATATATATATTTTTTCAACCGCTGTTTCGTGGGAAAATCACGATACATACAAACAAGAGGTTGGCTCAAGACGTCAGCAAGAATGCAATTCTCGCCTTGATACATTGCCACCGTGCCATCAACAATTGTAGAAACAGTCGCTATGTATGTGAGAAGCGACTATTTTTATGCCGGTTGACATTTCACGGTACACACCTCTAGCTTTTAACTCACGCGCAGGTGTTACCGTTGTTTCGAAAGTTTTCCTGTGTATCTTTAGCTGCAAGTTCCTTCTCCTGAGTAATGCGTTGAGTAGGGCTGGTTGGTACATTACTGAACTTGAAGAAGAAAAGAGACAGCGTTAGGAACGAGACGAAGACAATTTGTTTGTCGAATCCCGATTTCGTCACGTTCGTAGGGCTGTTTTTTTTTTAACGATGAAGACGTTATAGCCGGCCGTAAAATGTCCATGGTCACCGGAAAACTGTCATCATCATGAATGGGTATGTGCCACAGAAAGGCAAATCCCACTACTCACCCTGGTCCCTAAAAAGAAGAAGGCAGCAGTTAGCCCGAAATGAGTGCGAAGCGACGGCGGCGAGCGCAATACCCGAGTACGTACAACGAAAAAAAAAAAAAATAATAAAGATAGAGAAAGATATAAGTTCTAGGGGGAAAATATTATTAGCGAAGCGAGATTAGAACCCGCGGACACACCATTCGAAGGCGAGCGGCTAGCAGAGCACGACATACCCTTGTGTAGTACAGTATAGCAAGGGAGTGTGAAAGGGAAGGGAGGGGGAGGAGGACAGATGTGAGGGTGAAGAGGAGGGAAAGAAGGAGAAGAGAGAGTAAACATACCATAGAAAGAAAGAGAAAGAGAGAAACGGAGAGAACGAAAGAGAGAAAGAAAAATATTGAGAGAAAGAGAGATAATAAAAGAAAGACAGAAAGAGATAGAGATCGAGAGAAAGAGGAAGCAAGAAATACAGAGGTAGAGAGAAAGAAATGGAAGATAGATGAAGAAATATAGAAAGACCGAGAAAGAGAAAGAAATGGAGAGAGAGAGAGAGAGAGCGAAAGAAATAGGGAGGTCAGGGTGAGGAGGAGGGGAACGCCACCAGCTCCGATGCTACCTCAGTCTTCACACCACTAGTGCGCAGCTGCCCTACCTTTCTTTTTTTAGCTTCAAGTTAAAGTTCATCCACTTACGTGGAGTTCTTTTCCCTCGGGAAATAACAGTGAATATTAAAAAAAAAGATAATGATAACTTCTTCCTCCTTGTTTTCATTACGGAGGAACTAAAAGAAGATTTGTGTTGCAGAATTTCATCTGGCCCTAAATTCATCTTCAAAGGTGCGCTTAGTGAACACAAACGACACAAACGAAAAAGTATAGGACATAAGGCAACGAGCCTTGCCTTATTTGCGCTCGTTGCCTTATGTCCTGTACTTTTTCGTTTGTGTCGTTTGTGTTCACTAAGCGCACCTTTGAAGATGAATCAACACCAACTAGCCCACCTTATAGCTCTTCTCAAGGGCCCTAAATTGCATGATGCAGCGAGTTACTTAACAGTCGAAAAATAGAAAAGCGCATTATAACAACTGAGCATCGATCTATGTTTCTGCTATATTGGGCGCTTCATTATGTGGCGCTTATTGTACTCATGACCACGCTTTGAATGCGCAATGTACAGTCGGTAACAAAAAAATTAGAGCATATCCACGGGTGAATGATGAAGAGCTTGGGCGAAGCTCCTGAAGCAATCATGGTTACACCGTGAAATGTTCAGGGGTTTCGCCCAGCAGTTCAGGGGTTTCGCCAAGCGATACGCCGCTTTGATTACTGCACGTCATCTAGCGTGCAGGGTGCCGCTGCTTTTTTTTCTTTGTTTTTCTTTTTTTCTTTCTTTTTTGCACACATATTGCACACATCTATATGGGACAGCGCCATCTAGTATATCGTCACCCAACTGCAGTTGCATGCATCTCTATGGGACAGCGCCATCTATTGAATGATACGGGAGACGCGACGGCGGGGGCACACCGCATGGAGCGACGACCGACCAGGTGATGCTATAGGGAGCTTCGCCCCTAACAATACGGATCATGTGAGCGCGTGGCGAAAAGATCCGTCTGCGTCGTCTAGTGGCGAACCGTCTGCTGTAGAGAATACAGCTCTGGTGGCCAGACGGCAATTTCGCCACGCGCTCACGTGGTACGTGTTATATTATTGCGATAGCAATCATATGGACACTCTCGGCTGGTTTTTGCCGTCGCCGTCATGTCCTGTATATGTATATGTATGTATATGTAAATAAAAGCCACAAAGAAAAATAAATCAGAAGAAAAAGAAAATTTCCAAAGCGCGCCGCCGGGATTCGTACCTGTGACCCCTCAGTCCGCAGCGTGCTGCTTTAAACAACTCGACCATGCGCCACCGGCTGTTTAGCATAACAACGGCGAGCTATTTGTATACACCATTTAACGCTAACGGAATTCAGAGCTCGGAGGTGCTTCAGTGTGTGTAGTATCACCCGCAGAGGCGGAGGGACGCGCATTTTACGGCCCGGGCCCGGCCCGGGCCCGCTTTATGAAGCCCGAGCCCAGCCCGGGCCCGTGGTTCCAAGCCCGAGCCCGGCCCGGGCCCGGGCGTACTTGACCGTATCCCCCGAGCCCGGCCCGGGCCGTGTTCCAAGGCCCGGCCCGGGCCGGGCGTCCATTACAACATTGTTCTGACCAGGCCCGACCCGGGCCCGCTTGAGGATATTAGTTGTTGATGATGATTATTAATGATGCGTGCGCTTTATAGCCGCGGACGGAAAATCCGGTGTGTACATGCATCGAAATGTTGCTTTGCCCACGGTGGTAGCTCAGCGGTTAAACTGGCGCTGCGCGGGTGCGATTCCCGCGGCCACGGCGGCCGCAATTGGTGGGGCAAATGGAAGAACACCCGTGAGAAGAGAACTCGAGGTGGTCGAAATTGATCCGGTGCCACTACGGCGTGCCTCGTAATCATGTCGTGGTTTTGGCGTAATACTAAGGAATATAAATGAAATGTATCATATGTGTCAACTCGAATAAAAGACCGAAATCTTTATGCCTCCCATGGGAACAACCGTGATCTGGCCCATTGTTACTGCTGTTTATATACGTGTCACTTCAGCTTGGCACAGTATACCTTAACCATGCAATGCATAACGTTCGCGTGTGCTCGAAGCCCGACTTACGCCTTTTAATGAGCGGGCCCGATTGTTCAGTTCGCGGCCCGAGCCCAGCCCGGGCCCGCTGGAAAACGTCGGAGGCTTTCGGGCCGGCCCGGCCCGTGCAGTGCTCTAGTCGCGTTTGTTTTGTCCCTGGGCCGTTCAACATTGCTTTCGTTATCCGCTAGTGTGCTCTGGCGCTGCGTTCGACTGCACGGTGCCTCGCTTTCGAGTGCCCTTCCTTGTGTTTTAGCAGCGCTCTGCAAGTGTTGAGCTGTGACCGTTGTTAGTTCGCGGTCGTCCTGTACGTGTGTGTTCTTTTCGTCAGTCTCTTGCGTTCGTGCGGCGCGTTGCAAGTATCGGGCTACTTGCCATTCTTCGTGTGACATTCTAATGTGTTGCTATCGCATTCATCGTTTCGTCGCGCCGTTGCGGCGAAACTGTGACTTTAGTGGCCGACTGTACTACAATGAGCCCACTGTCGTTGAACGGCTCAGCTTAACAATAACCACATGACAAACACTGAACGCAGCGCACAAGCCGTGCATGCTTCTGGATGACGCACAGCTCGTCTTCGTAGAACTCGTTAGCCCATTCAAGCAACGCAGTTATTTCCTACTACAGCGCCTGCGTCGTATACATAACAGCGGGTGAAGTGAACAGAGCGAAACGGCTTGCGACAACCGGTGAATCAGCACTATTGAGTTCCTCGCGAAAATGGGATTTACGTATTTATCATACGCACTCGATTAAATTTCCGCTCAATAAAATAGCTATGAAATTTTTATTACGTGCGAGTCACTTAATGTGGATGATATTTAAAACAGCTAGTCCCTTGCTTGAAAACCTAGGCACTGCCCGTCTTTCGGAACTCAATTCAACTTTCGATTTCAACCTTGGACCTTGACAACCATCGGAATTCGACCTTCAACGTGCTCTGGATTCTAAACTCCGCCTCCTTGATGAAATATTACTTTCGACGGGCAACATGGCGGGGCCTCGGCCGACGCATTTTTACATGCACAAGGATACAGAAGCCGTATTGTATACTTCCTAAGATCGACTAAACTTTACGAACGCTTCGCTTGCTGTTCACAAGAACTGCCCCTTTGTTAGTTTTCTTACCTTTCTCTTGCGGCGAAGCTGCTATAGCGCCTAGTTAGTCGGGATTTTTCGTGACGCTCCTCTCTCTCACTCACACGCACGCACGCAGTAAAATATCATCTCGAAAGCCCGAACCTTTGAAATTAAAAAAAAAAGAAAGTGACAGTGGACACCCTTACAGAGCTAAAACGCAGCTGGCGGGGTGGGCGTATGTGCTGATGTCACTGCGCCCCAAATAATAGCAACAAATAACAGTACTTAATAACTAATGGTTCATTTTCTTACTCTACGCTTTTTCTTCGTATACCTTATCTATTTTTCCCCCCTTTTTCCTTCCCAAGTGCAGGGTAGCGAACAGAGAACGTGTGCTTGGTTAACCTCCCCGTATTTCCTCGTCGTCTCTCTCTCGCTGTGCAGTCTCGCCTTCGAGGGAACGCCTTCGCGGCCGGGGATCGAACCCTCGATCGACATGTTCTAGATTATTCTGACACGTTCTTGGAAAAATTTTCCATAGAACAATGTATAACTGGCCGCGCAGGCTGGTTATACGCATTAGGATCAGGGAATGCGCATCTTGGGATCAGCCAGATCAGTGAACATAACGTGGGGGCGCCGTCCACTGTAAGGTCCCTTAGTCAACTGAACGCACGGGCGCCCTCAATCGGCGCCTCACTGGTTGCCTCGCTGGACAGGACGCCTCACTGGTTCCAGAAGCGAGATCGAGTGGATCGCCCTCGTGACTGGGTCGATCGAGACCCTGTCACGGTCCTACTGATGTGTAGCACGGCGTGATTCATCTTGAAGGCCTTGAATTTCTCTACGCCCGCGCTCCACTAACTATACATTATCACCGGATAAGCCTCGAACACGCATCATGTGTAACGTCTGCGTGTTTATACATGCAGTGACTCGAGGGAGGGATGTACACGTTGCAGACGCGCCCCGTCATGACAACGCATACGCAGTCGCGAAACCCGTGTTGATTGTATATTTACGAGGCTACATATGTCGCGTATAAGGACGCATTAAACTATCTCGTCACGCATCCAAAGCCAGCTTGTTACCATAGGCGTGCGCAGGGTTCCCCTTCAGTGGGGGCGAAGGTTCGCCGCAGCGCGCCGCCTCCAAATTATGTCAATGTAATAATAATAGTATCTGGGGTTTAACGTCCGAAAACCACGATATGATTATGAGAGACGCCGTAGTGGAGGGCTCCAGAAATTTCGACCACCTGGGGTTCTTTAACGCGCACCTAAATCTAAGTACACGGGCCTCAAACATTTTCGCCTTCATCGAAAATGCAGCCGTCGCGACCGGGATTCAATACCGTGACCTTCGGGTCAGCAGTCGAGCGCCATGACCACTAGACCACCGTGGCGGGGCTTATGTCAATGATGATCAATGATGATCAATGATGATCAATGTCACAGGTATAGATGTAAAGTAGTTCTGGCTCAGCGGAGCGCTGTACGGAATAATCTCAACCGCATGAATTAAGGCGCATGCAAATACAAGGTATATGCGAATGTGTTCGTATTTCTCCCTCAAAATGTAGCCGCTGCGGGTGACATATCGAGCTCGCGAACCTCTTCTCAGTATTGAAACCCAACAGGTACTGATATATTGCGCGGGAGATTAAAACCGAGTGAATCAAGTAGCGTTTCGTTTGCTGCGGAGGCTTCCGTTACATCCTCAACCTGGTGAGAGCTTCCTTAGACAGTACAACGAAGCCAAAGCCGCTTCAACAGATATGTCTGTCCTACAGAGAGAAATACAATTCTACGTGGAAAGCTTACACTTAACATAACTTCACAAACGTCCCGCAGCAGTAGTTTGTGTCTAGGCCCGACTCTTTTTTGGAGGGTAGGGACTATATATAGAAGGCTTTCATAGTAGGCTAGGCGGCTTTATCAATAATGTCAGCAGTTTATATTGGGCACTCTTCATAGCTGCGCTGTTGCAATGCTGAGATATCTCGAAACACCTATGCGGTCCCGCAGCTATCCCAGGAAGCCGAGAAAATCCGCGTGCAATCATGACTCCGTGGGGGGCAGTAGCTCGTGCGCGCTTGCGGGAGCACCTCCTTCGACTCGCGGTCGCTCTATATATAATGTCAAAGGGTCGAAGCACGATGCTTCTTTACTAAGGCCTCTCGCGCGTGCAGCGGTATAACGGTTCCGCGAAGTTGTATCCGCGCACACGGCTCGTGTTCGCGCGGACGAGAGCAACGCGTGTCCGTGGGTGCGGCCGTGTGTCTGACGCACGCTTCGCTCCGGTTATTGCGCTCGCTGCTCGTGCGGCGCTCGCTGCTCGTGCGGCGCTCTGCTCGCGCAGTGCGCCATCGCGAGGCATGCGCTCGGCGCGGTCGAGATTTACGGTTATAACGTTATTGTCCGCTTCTCTCCTACCACGAGGAGGAGGAGGAAACGGAGCAGCAGCAGTAGCAGCAGCGTCTGCTGAGGTCGCTGTAACTAGCTCCCGCCACGTCTACGTTTTGACACACGCTCGTCTCCATTCCTTTCCCTGCGTTCTTTATTTTCTCGCCCTGCCAGAGCGTGTTACGCACGTTTTTCTCGCTATACGCAGAGATAGAGAGAGAGCGAAAAAAAAAGAGATGGGGGGCGTGCCACAGCATTCCGGTGATTCACGGAGACGCAGCAGCCTTCGCTAAGGAGGAAGGAACTATAAACGCACAACGTGCGTGCGGCGCCTGCGAAGCTATATGAAGGTGCCGAACTCGAAATAGAAGGCAGGTAGAACGTGTGGCCTCTTCGGGAGGCAATTCGCGCCTGACTTCATTTGAGTCTGTTTTGTTTCTCTCGGTTTTATTTGTTGTTGCAGTTCTGCATATGCGTGTGCTTCATTCTTGGGCTATGTTGGCCAGTGTATGCCGTCGCGTCCAACGGAAAACACGCCGGGCAGACGCTGGAAAAGCACATGCAGCGCATGCGTTAAGTGACTGCGAAGCGTGCTTGTTTAGCATGGAATGATGGATTAGCGTCGAGCCCCGTTGGGAGGTCGTCCCTCAATTTTCCTCTTTCTTGCGCGTCTGCCTTGCAAACAGTGCCGCACTGCAGTCGCAGCTGCACTGAAATAGCTGCCTGTCTCAACCTTGCGCTTGCAATGCGTTTCTTGACAAATCGATGTTCTTATAACTGTTTTGTTGCTGCAGTCTTTTGTTTTGTTTCTTTGCGTGAACGAAATTTTGGGCCTAGGAGGGCGCCGCGCCCAGGATTGCAACCACAGTTAGAAGTAAGGTGGCAGTTAAACGAGATGTTTATGCTTAGCCGCCCTTTGAACCCGCGTTGGCCCAGGTCCACAGGAGAGGAATTCAATATGTCAACAGAAGGCTCTCTGCGCGAGTTCATTTCACCCTGCCGTCAGGTTTGGCAACACCAGACCTGCAAATTAACATATTTCTTCCCTAAGCAGGGTGGCGAACCTCTGCGTGAGAAATCTTAGAAGCCCCCCTCGTGATTGGACATTCACGTCAGCGGCCAGACGCAATAGATACCGCGAGAGCTTTATAACCAATAGTAACATTCGCCTCTCGTAATCACATGAAATTCGCTTGGGCAACACTCGAAAAGAGAAAGAGAGAGCGAAAGACCTCGTTTGGCTGTCAACAGAGATTAGTAATAGGCGTCCGGGTCAAACACAAGGTTTGTTTTGCAGTACGCCCAAGCCCGCTTTTCTTAGACCGTCATCGCTTAGCGAAGTTTGTTTTGGTGTACTCTGTCGCTCAGTACTCGCTTAGCACTCGCAATATTTAGTTCAGCGCGGGGCATTCCAAAGGAACAATACCTCACAGACAGACAAGACATTCTTAGCAGATAATTTCAACACCGCGTGTGCATTGGCTGTCAGCGCTTCGGAGCCCCCTCGTTCCGTCAACACGCGCTGATTCGCGCTGCGTCAATGGCCGGGATGAAAGCATCGGCGCTTTGGTGTTGTTCTGCGGTACATGACCCTGATTATTTAGTTAATAAGGCAAAAGCCTTAGATGCCTCACCAAACGCGAAAATTGATCGTTGGGGATGTCGGCGTCAACACGAGTGATGCAAAAAATCGTCATCACGTGATGACGTCACCATACGATGTCATTATGATGTCACAGATCGGCAAAATCTGGCGTGACGTCACATGATGACGTCACCACTTGACATCGTCGCTGGTCAAAAGTGCGCTGATAACGGAGGCAGTGCAAAACAGCTGAGGAGCAGAAAGCTTGAAATGCCTCCGATACTGTAGGCAGTGCGAAACCACATCAAGTGCAGGAAGCTTTCGGAGGGGGTGCGGGAGGATCAATGAATCGACTAGGAAGAAAAGGAAGAAGATGGCTTTCGCCTTCGAGTCGTCTTAGGCGAATGCATGAGGGATTCTGTGAGTTTTACCACCACCAAGGAGTGTAAGCTTAGCGAAGGCGAGTTAATAGTTAGTCTCGCGTGAGTTAAACTTTGTTGAGGTGCGGCTAATAGCGACGGAAGGTCTCATGCAACATAAACGGGTTTTAAGACAAAATTTCTTTTGGCTGATTTGCGTCGACCGCTTGTTGTTATGTGGTGCTTAACCCCGCGAGAGTGCACGTAGACTTATCATGAACGCCACAGCGGGGGTCTCCGACATCTTTTTGAAACACCGCGGGTCGTTTACCGCACGCATAAGGCAAGGTACTTACGTGGGCGTTCTTGAATTCTGTCGCCATCGGGGCGCAGCCGCCCCAACGAGCTTATTGAATAAGATACATGTAAACTAATACACATTTCAACGCGACGTACGTAGGCTAGGCGTTCTTTTTTCTCGTACAAATTGAAGGGCAATGAAACTACGAGCAAAGATTACCTATGATTTATGCCAACCGATTGCTTCCTGCCAAATCTCTAAAGCCTGTCGCATCGATTCATCATATGTCTCAATTCTTCATTGCTGCCTAGCTCGACTTCAATGAAATACATTTTCGTGTGCAATGCTAAATTTGTACGCTGCTGCCTTTTCCATTGGGGCCCATGTAAAACCGAACACACTCTACACGTTTGCAACCCTGCAAGCACACTAAATAAGTCTGCTTCGAGGAAATAATTCATGCAGTGGAGATTAGACAGACAGACAGACAGACAGACAGACAGACAGACAGACAGACAGACAGACAGACAGACAGACAGACAGACAGACAGACAGATAGATAGATAGATAGATAGATAGATAGATAGATAGATAGATAGATAGATAGATAGATAGATAGATAGATAGATAGATAGATAGATAGATAGATAGATAGATAGATAGATAGATAGATAGATAGATAGATAGATAGATAGATAGATAGATAGATAGATAGATAGGCATACGACAAGTGCGTTCTGTATTAAAATTTAATAGCCAACTGCATCATCTTCCACTTGTAATTGCAGGAAGGAGCAAATATTCTGAGCCCGTATCAACAAAAAACTCTTAAGATGGAATAATTCGTGAGAGAAAACTTGAGCCAATCCTGTTACTGGTGGTTCGATCAATGACAAAGCTCTATTGCGAACAAATATCCTCGCTAGATCGACCGTTGCTTTTTTATCTTTTGTCATGTGCATTTTATATCATGTATTTTTTAAGATGTTTTATTACTTTTCTTTCTGCTTTCGAAGATTTGGTTGTGAGCTTTACACTGACACATTCCCATTGTTTTTACTCGCCATAGGACGATTTTCAACGCTCATGTAATACCCTAATACCTCACAGGCAGGGGCATGAGTCTGGGTGCTTATCTCTAGATAGGAGGAAAAAAAAAAGGCCCTGCGATAAGACTGAGGCTGAAGTGTGCAGTTGTTTTCTTATCTGCGGTCAATAGCTTTGAAAGGTGGGCGCGTCGGTACGTATAAATCTTTTTTTTTATTTTTAACTGTGCGGCAGACCGGGACACAAGATAAAAGTGACAGACGAGCGCAGCGTGTGTCACCCTTCATTTCACTTTTGTATCTATAGGACGAAAGAGGGTACGAATTAAGGGCTTGTTATTTTGTCAGACACAACTCAATTAAACTGTATCTATACGATGGGATTCGGTGCTGTCATATTGGGCTGTCTTGCCGTTTCGTATCCTTAAGAACTAAACGAACAGTGCATGAAAACGGTTGGGTTGGTGCATTTGACGTTTCATTATCATTTCACGTCGCGATGTACTAAAATTAGGAAACATTCGTTTAACAGCCAATGGTGGCGGCGCCCACGTGACTTACGTAAAATCGTCTATGAAAGGGGTGGGGGCGTGTCAAGTCAGAAGCAGGTGTCGGCCGCGTCGCCGTTTCGCCGATCTGCGTCCACGCTGGGTGTATTAAAACGCGCCCGCCGGCGCCGTGAATTGACCGTAAAAGCCACGGCGGTGATGCACGCGCGCTCGTGCCCATGCTTGCTATACATAGCGTAGCCGTTCGTCTCTCTCAGAAACACACAGCACGGCGCGCTTGGCTGTCGAGGCGGCGGCGGCTTCCTTTGGTCGCTCGCCGCGAGCCGGTCCACGCGCAAAAGGCCAGGTCATCGCGTATACATACAAGCGCAGAGCTTGCGGCACCGACCACATGTTTTAAGCGATCCCCATTTTCCTTTCCTCTATGCATATACTATGCCGCTTTCACGGCGCACGTTCGTGAGTTAAGTGTGAATTCGCTCTGGCGCAGACGTAATGTGAGAGCTTTCGTGTTTTTATGACGTCACCGATATCTTCAGTCGACAATAGACAGCTTTAACGTAGGGTTCGCAGGCGTTAGCGTCGCTTGGGAACGTACGATATTTTCGAAATATAACGTGGGTACCCAGGAGGTTAGCGTATGACACATGCGCAGTGGCTGCTAACTATAACGCAATGTTTTGCTTACGCTATATTCTAAAACTGCGCAATAACAGGCTGTTCGCAGGAGTCGTTGCTGCTGCTGTGCGTACGTAACGCTGGCTGCAGTATTGTAAAATAAAAGGCAAAGCACATAACGAGCAGGCCTACAGGAGAGTTAAGGGGTAGAAGGGGCCGAATAGGACGTGCGGTCACCGTATCTGTGTAACAGCTTCCTCAGCTCCTAGCAGTCATATAACATAAAGGCTATATATGGCGTGCCTGCGCGTGTATGCGTTAATACTCTGTAGCAATAACCACGGTAAAATAACTGAGATTCTAGACAGTTCACTTGTCAGCGCAGTTAGAGCTCAACTAACGTATTTAGTATAAAGCCAGAAGCGGATGGTACGTGCATGTACGCACTGTTGACACAGCCACATACACATGAGGCAATGTGCATAGTGCGGAATATGCGCTCCTTCACAACATACGTGTACAACAGAGAGTTGGTGACTAAAGGTGACTAAAGACGTGCAAGAGATGAGATAAGGGGTTTCCGGCAACTGCTCACCGACAAGAAATTTTGTGCCATGATTTCGACGCTTTGCTCGGGGTGACGCTTTTTCCGCAGATTGAGGACATGTGTCGCGCGAGCAAACAGGGACAAACCACTTTTTTCTTGCCTCACTAGCCAATCAGTATGAAAGGTCCCTAGTCCCGAACTGGTTGAAGCTCCAGCTATATTATTCTTTAGCTCATTCATATCTACATTACTGTCTTTTAATTTGGGGCACTACTCAAAAACCACCTTGACAGGCTATTAGTTTACAAAAAAGGGCTGTACGCTTATAGAAAATCTGCAACCTAGGGAACACACTCCTCCATTTTTCGGCAAGCGTCAGATACTCACTGTCTACCAATTATACAATCTTAAACTCAACCTATATATCAGTAAAGAGATAGGAAACAACATTGGCAGTTACATGGAGCATTGCTACCCAAGAGAAAAGTCCCTATGATCGACGCTTCTACCGTTTTCGATTACCTTATTTAGGACAAACTTATGGAAGCAAACCTTATCTTATCAAATACCCTCATCTAATACACAACAGCAGCCATATCCGTGAACTTCTAGAACAAGGTAATGCTAAAACAGCCTAAGAAAAAAGTTAAGGTGACTTCCTTTCTTGTACCGTGCCCTAACTATATTATCTATTACAAATATTCTTTTAGTGTTTCGGCATGTTGTAATATTGTGTAAAAGTGTCTCTTTCTTTCAAATATTTTTTTTTTTTTTTCTCACTAGCCGAAGCAGGAAAATAATCTTCAGAATCTAGAATGAATCTAGAACAATTCGTCACAAGTGCACGCAGACTCTTTTGGCGCATATCGTGGCAAAGTACCTTGCATGCAGGCAGTCACCTGTGAGAAACTGCGACAAAGCATGCGTCTTATCCTCGATCATGTATTTTTATACCTGAAACTCTGCCTGATGTGGCGCATAAGAAATCCTTTGCGTATCTAACTCGAAATGCCTGCAGGTGGTCGTTTTTTTAATGGCTGCACGCGCTTGTTATTTAGAAACAACTGTCCACTGCCGAGTTCGAGGCCGCGGGTTCGATTGCCGGCCGCAGCAGCCGCATGGCGCTGGGAGCGGAATGCAAAAGAAAAGACACAAAAGAAAAAAAAATTGTGTACCGAGCATCTGCGTGGCATGTTAAAGTGGCCCTAAAGATAAATCTAGAGCCCCACTCCAAGGGCTCTACACTTACTCATGTATTGCTTTGAGACGATCAGCACCTTGTTTTCAGAAGCGCATGTACTTTTTTAGTCAATCAAGCTTCTAGTTTTGTTTGCCCTTCGAAAAGGAGTCCCCGGTGCTAGTCGAGGTAGCAATCTCTAATCAAAAACATATGGAAAAAACACTTTTTGTAAACGAGTAGTGGGATTCGTCGAATGGTAAATTATTTCCCAATAGTAGTACGATTATATTTTTACCCTCGGTGTTTCCACGTCTTATATTCTTTGCCTTGTTACTGCTCTGTAACGTCATTATAGGCTTCTTAATTTTTTTTTTTTTTTGTTAGGAAACTACCTTTTTTCGTCGTATCGAGCAGCGAATTCCAGGAAGCCGATGATCTCTATGGAGCTACCAATATTTCGCAATTAATAAACAACAAGAAGTATCTCTCCAGCGAAAGCACGGAAAGCGGGCATTTCCTCGTAGCCTTAGGCACGTGGCATTGCGTATCTTGAGCTGACGTGCGCCGTAGCGGCTTCCACGCCGAGCCTGCATGTCATGCGGGGTTGTCGTAACAAGAGGCCGTCGCGCGCAAAGCAATCACTCACACGGGACGTAAAACTGAAGCCGACAAAGAGGAACGACGCCGACTGAAACGTGAATGTCTCATTGTACGAGCCGAGCTGGTCACGAAGTGTTCGTAACTGCACGCCTTTATGGCGCACCGCGCGCGCGGTTTTGGCCTTGCGCTCGCGATAGTAGGCAGACTCGCAATCCTTCCTAGACTGAACGCAAGGTGGCACGCGGAGGCTGATATTGACAGTGCTCTTTTAGGCAGCAAACGATAAAAAACTCACAGGGTCCCTTATGCATTCACCTATGTCGACTCGAGGGCGAAAGCCGTCTTCCTTTTCGTCTCAGTCAATAAATATAGCGATCCTGCTCCGCCACCCTCCGAAAGCTTTCTACACCTAACGCGGTTTTGCGCCGCCTCCGCGATCGGCCCGCCTTTGACCGAGGTACGAACGATGTCACGTGATGACGTCATCATGCGACGTTAAGTAACGCGACGTCACAGTGACGTTATGATGACTTCATATGGTGACATCATTCCATGATGATGATTTTTTGTTTGCGTCACTCGTCGCCGCTGGACGCCGACGGTCAATTTTCGCGTTTGATGAGGCATCCAAGGCTTTCGGCTTATAATAACTGTTGCTGTTTTACGTGCCAAAACCAGGACGTGATTACGAGACTCGCCGTAGTGGAGGCCTCCGGCAATTCCGACCACATTTGGGTTCTTTGAAGGAACACCAAAGAGGAGAACGACTTTTTTCATACTGGTGAATCACTCTCTCACAATCCCAAAATCACCAGTCTTGCCGCGAGAAAACGCATGGTAACCGTGAAAACGCGCAAAAAAGAAAATGCGGGTGGCGACGCCACCTTGAAATTCCCGCACTAAACGCCGTGACGCGTTAGATTCTGACGGTGTCTACTAGGTCCAGCGTAGTTCCTAATCAGTAAAAACGAAGTACATTGAACTCTGAGCGGCCCATAGACTTAACATGCCGAGTTTCAAGAAATTTCGTTGCGTCAATGTCGCCAAAATACGAGCAATACACTTTGAAATCTGTGACGTCACGTGCGGAGATTTCGGCGCGAAATTCAATAATGAAGGAAGGAAGGAAGGAAAACAGAAAAAGAAGACGGCATGGAGGTTAACCAGAAACACTTCCGGTTGGCTACCCTACACTGGGGGATCGGGGAAGGGGAATAGAAAGACGAGAAATAGAGAGGAGGGAAGAGAGAGAAGAGATGCAGTGAATTCACTGCAGCGTGCGGGATTGCACCACAAGTCGGAGGCGTTAGCACAAGCGCGTCGTTCTCAATAAGCACAAGAGTGCTTTCACTGCCTTGTGGGCCGTCAAGAGATGTAGACGGTGCTGTATAGTAGCACCTGCGCGGAAATTGGCCGATCATCCAGTCGCCGCAGTGCGTTGGACAGTACTTGTCTCTCCGAGGCACAACGAGGGCAGTGGCACAGCAAGTGTTCGATGTTTTCTTCGGTGCCGCAAACTTCGCATGCTGCGCTGTCAGTCATTCCGATTAACGTTGTATATGCCTTCCTAAAAGCAACTCCCAACCAAAGGCGATAGAGAAGCGAAGCTTCGCATCGATGAAGGCCGGATGGAGGTCGGAGTTGCAGTGAAGGGTTCAGTTGATGTAGTCTGGTATGTCTTATGCTTGGTGCGTTCCACTCCGTCAGTGTGAGACTGCGGGCCAGTTGTCGAATTTGCCTCGCAGCGTCTGTCCTCGAAAGCGGAATTGGAACGACCTTGATTGCCTCCGCTATAAATAAACCTATGGTGGTGAAATGAACGACATTACAGTACTCATAGTGCAATTTAGCAACCTAAACCGATCCATTGTTTCACTTTTGTGTCCCTTTAACGTGGACCTAAATCTAAACACACGGGCCTCTAGCATTTCGCCTTCATATAAACGTGGCCGCTGTGGCCGGGATTCGATCCCGCGACCTACGGGTCAGCAGTGAAACACCGTGACCACTAGATCACCGCGACGGGACAGGTAGCCAACGAATAAAGGGGTACTTCGAGGACTAAATTCTGATGTTTTGGTTCAACGTGAATAGAGCATGATCTGCGGACACTACTTGCCGCATATTACTCGTCGCTAAATGCCAGCCGCACGCAGTGCGAATAAATCTATTCGAATCAGATAAACGGTCCTTTTCTCGAGTATCAAGTATGATGGTGATCAGAACACTAGGCGGCCGAAAGACCCACTAGACATAATGCTGATAGCTGTATTCCTTCTTTCATTTGCGCGGTGCGTTTGTCATGATTGGACTGTTACAACTATAGCACACTATTCTCGGCATATGTTTCTGATAAATCCTGGTGTTTTATGTGCCAAAACCACGATATAATTACGAGGTACGCCGCAGTGGCAGACTCCGGATTAGTCCCGACCATATGGGATTCTAACGTGCCCCTATAAATCTGAATGTGTTCACGAAAATTTCGTGACAGTGAGCCGCTGAGCTTCCGCCAGTTGACAAACTGTTCGTCCTCTTCTGACGTCCTGTTCCATTTCAAAGTGGTATAAGTCTATACGTCCCTGTCTTTCCTGACCATTACCTAAGCCGAAAATTTCAGCGTATAAAACGCAGTCGTTCTCGATGCTATGCATACACAGAATCGCCCGTGTCACAACGGAGGTCTGTATACGCGACCGAGATGCACGTGCATACGCACCCAAGCCGTACTTTTAGCCCTTATTCCACGAGCACGCAGCCGGTATCACGAACGCCGCTAATCCGGTCGTTATAGAAGCCTGCCAGACTCGAGCTTGAGCTCCTATGCGCAGCGCGCAAATAGGCCAGCAGCCACAAAGCAACCACCTTCCCGGCCCCGAAGGATCACAGCTGTGCGCGCGCTTTTAATTTACGGCCCGTCTGCATCCTCGCCACCACCTATGTACGCGCGAGAGAGTAATCTGTGCGCGTTTGTGATGACGCGTGTGTTTATATATGCGCGTATGTGTGTGTATGTGCGCGCAAGTGTGTATGTGCGATACATACGTCTCACATGTGCGTACTACACCTCTATATGTTCGTGTGTTTCTGTGCCACTGCGCTTGTGCGCGTCTGTCGAGGCCATTTTTGCTAGGCTATGATATAGTTGGTTCATATCCAACGAAGGAACAGTAATTAGCACGAAACGATGATGAGCGCATCGCTATACAGAAACGCGTTAAGTAAACAAACGTCCGTGTTTTCTACGCTTGTACGATGTTTTTTGTGTTGTATAGGTGTATACTGTGTGGTGTATTCGCATTCATTCGCGTTCGAGCCTATTCCATCGGCAGTGTTTCAGCCGTAGAGTTGCGATCTCGGTCAATTGGTACATATTCTTGGGCATCTTAATCATCCAAAAGACGAAACACTGATGGGAGAAATGCCGTACACAGCGACTGTACTAAGAACTATGCTTTATCCTAGACTATAAACTCCTAGGAAAAATCAGGTGGGCATGCGCAGATCAAGAGCACAACAAACACCAATCAACGTTGCTAACGAGATAAATGATTTGGCTAAAGCCAGTGTGATAAGAAGCTTAGTTGCTTCTGCACCAGTGCCCCCCCCCCCTCCTCTTATTATAGCCGTTGGGAGTGCTCGCTTCCATAGTATCACCTCTGCCACTTATCAGAGCAGCGTGCGCAGGCTTTGTCTGGATGCCTCACCTGCCACGTCTGTCGTCGGCACTCCGCACTTTTCGCCTCCACAGCTGTCCGCGTACGGGCAGCGAGCCTGACAGAGCTTTCTCGTTTTCCTGTTATACGTTGGAACGCGGGTGTTGTCACTTTGGCAGACAGCCTCAGCGCGACTAACCTCCATCGTGGGCTTCCGTGCGCATAGGTTCGCGTCGTGTCGCATTTGTTTTGTTGACAGGGGTGTGACGCGCGTGTGTTCGTTTTTATTTCCCGCGCGAGCGAAGCCAGGCGCGCTCGTTTATCATCATTGCTGCTCCCAGACCACATATGCGCGCGTTACTGGAAGATGCCTGACAGACGACGACGCTGGAAGATGATCTTGCGAGCGAAGGCGGCAAAATATATAGTATATACCTATACTATAGCGTGAACACCTGACCGGCTGTACCGCTGGAGCAACACCGCGTCAACCTAACCGACGCAACTCGGTACCTCACCTCACATCATACGGCATGTTTCGTGAAGAAAACCGTTAAGTGTAAGCCGGCGTATGAGCTCACGTCTGTCTCGCGTTACTTAAGTGGGACATTCTTGTTCTTGTGGTACCATGACCCAGCATCTGGTGTATCAAGCCCGGCGACCAGCCAAGCTAACATCTCCAGGACGTCAGTAATGCTTCCTCTTTCTTTCTCTCAACACAGAACCTAGGCCTTTATACTTTGCGTCGTTATCACAATATACTTCGGGCGAACGCGGTAATCGCTACAGTAGCATGAACATCGATACGGTACAAATGTGGCACAAAAACAACACCTTCAAAGAGGAGGACCATACGTGGCACAATGCATCTACACACGCGTCCGAGTCGCCGTCCTCCTGCTTCCGCTGGCAAATCACATTTTGCTCGCTCCGTTCTCGGCCCCTTTTGCTGAGCATTCTAGTATGGCCGCACTTTTGTATTCGTGTATGAGATGTACATGCTGGTGCTGCCTGTCAACAGACTTTTTCGATGCTTGCTCCGTCACGTAGACTCCTACGGCAAAGCGTGCATCTATTCGCTCAGCACACCGTCGGCGCTATGCGTGGCTTCTAAGATCGCGTCAACCTTTCGTGTAGGCACTACTCTACTGCTTTACATGCGTCGTTCCTCAATGAGAGTGTTCGCACTCACTCTCACAAATGAATCATTCTGTTCTGCAGCTGTTACGACCAAGAGTGCGAAGGAAGCATCGTGGAAAAATAACGCTTTCATGCGTATAGGCCTTCCCACATCAAGGACTTCGTCATATAGCGCCGTTGGTTTTGCTGAAGTAGTATAAATGGCTTGCACTGACGTTACTGAAACCCGACATGTTGCAGTACCAACATGACGGGACGCGCAGTTTGAGATGTCACGTTTAATGCTATCAGTGAATTTCGTGCAGGTTCTTCCGTTATAGGTGCACGTAGGCCAAAAACGTTCCAACGGCGTCGTTATCACACTGAAGCATGGTTAAACGCTATTTGATTATCTGCCTTGACGTCATCCAAGCCGCCATGATGGAGTACGAGTAGGTCAAGAACCTGCGTCTATGACGTCACGCGCAAACTATCCCTAAGGAGCGTGCTTTGTTCTCTTGCTATTTTGATTAGATGCTTTTACAGATACACACAACATACAGGAACTCGCGCCCTTGAGATTAGCAGCATTATGTCATACTTACTGAGCCACTGAGGCCGGTCGCTCTATATAGATGGCTTGCACGTGACGTCATGGACTCAGCTTCTTAACTTACTGGTACTCCAACATGGCCGCCTCGATGACGTCAAGACAGCATAATCACGTTTCTGTTAACCTGCTTCGATGTGATAACGTCGCGTCCGGAACGTTATTGGCTTCTGTGCGTGAATAACGAAAGAACCTGCATGCGATGTACTGATAACGTTAACGTCACATCGAAAATTTCGCGCCCCACCATGTTGGTACTCCAATATGGCGGTTTCAGTGACATCAGTGCAAGCCAACGTTTTTAGATTATGGTGCAAGCCATCTATCATTAGGACTTTCGACCTCTGTCGGAACCGTCTGTACTAGAATGCCGACCCGGACGGTGGTCGCACCGGAAATCAATTGAAGCCTTATCGAACTTTTTGCGTGGCAGTGGCCTGTTAGATAGGCTACGGTACTCCCCCTGCGCACCGTCCTTTTTTGGTTTGTCTGTTTGTTTTCGTGCACCTGCTCTTCTTTCCATATTTTTCTCCTCCCCCCCCCCCCATTGGGTAGTAAACCGGATGTTATAATTCTAGTTGAGCTCCCATCCTTTCCCTTACATTTATCTCTTTCTCTGTCTAGGACTTCGAGAACAAAATGCTGTCAACCAGCTGTAACAGCTTTAAGCCGGCGTATATACGGCGGTATTAGTGGCTTTTCGCTCCGCGTGTTATTTAGTATAGCGCAGGAGCGCCGACTTCACCAATACGACGCTGGCGTCGGTCCTGTGCATAGATGTCCACGTATACGCGTGGCTGACAAATAGATGGGCGTCTCTTTTTTTTTTCCGAGCTTTCTTTTCAACCTCAATGCACGTGTCGCGCGGAGCCAGAGCCATATGCGAGAGAAAAATCAGGGACTCTTTTCATTTTCTTCCCCCATCCTTTCAAGAGGCCCACCTGCATACCGTCCCGGCCCTTCCCTTGTGAAGACACGGACGGTACATCACACGCAGCGAGGAGCCAGGAATGGACGGCGATTAACGCTGTAAAGGAAAGCCTGCTATAACTTCGCTGGCGGCGCCTGTTTTCCTTTTTCGACTCGCCTGCGCACGCATGTCGTTCGTTATCTACCTGCTTTTTGGCTGTGTTGCTCTCTGAAATGGTTGGATGGTCTTTTTTTCTTTCTTCCCCAGAAGTACACGTATCGCTTGACAGCTGGCATTGCGTTGTTGCAGCTGGACTTAGAAGGGTGATCAGAATTCTATTCAGGCGCCCGACGCGTTAGTCATTCTTCTATAACGTTTTTTTTATAGTTACGTATAGCTGCAATATAGTGTCGATATCACTTTAAGATGTTCGGAAGATCATGACAAAAATTTTTCAGGTTCGAGCGGCACGCTACATTTAACAAGAACCTGGTCACCGATTCAAATCTTAGGATAAATCGCTATCTTCGTTTTGTCTCTCGTGATGGCGGGTCCCGTCGAGGGTTATTGCCGTTCAGCGAGAAATATGGCTTGAGATTATATTTAAAGTAAGGTGTCTCTTCCGCTAGGATGATGAAACTTCGTTTGTTCAACTTTGCATTTCATAATGTGTGTTGACACAAATTGGTTGACTTATACTTCTTCCACGTGCCTTCACAGCCCCGCCCTTTGACATAGCTAGCACCATCTGGCCATTGTGACACACTACAACTTGCAGTGTGGCCAGTTCTGGCTACTTTGCGCCAATCTGGCTACCTTTTTTTTGGCCGGTGGCGGCAGAAAAAAACTATTGGCTACTTGGCTACTTTTTAGCTAGCTTCCTGTTGCCTCGATTTGAACCAAATTATCAATATCTTGTGACGTCGCAGCTGCTGGAGTTCGAGTATGCAGTGTCAAAACATGGTGACCAAGCTTCCAAAATTGAATTTGGCGCTTCCATTACACAAAAGAAAATACTTTTGGAAAAGCTGCTGGGACTCGGGGGAAAACTGTTGCATGGCGCCTCATTTCGCAGACCACCTAATGCTGAACGCGACTTTAAGCTGTAATTGGAAGTGAACAGGACAACCGAAAGCTCTCCGCATCCAGGACGCTCTGCACTCATTGACATTAAAAAATCGGATATCTGAGGAACTGCTTGTGTCATTTCTTAGGATTAGGTAGGTACTCAGACTCGAGAATATTAATTGTACGAACTTCGTCATCATGCGAGATACTATTGCGGAACTGATTACAATTTATGCTTCAATAACAGCAACTGTGATTTTGAGCACACTCGTGCAATAGTCATTTTCATGGTCGCTGCTACTCGCAGCCCTTTTAAGAAAAGTCACGCAAGACGCGTGAAGAGAATCATTTCTCCAACAGCGCAAGAAACTTCGGCACCCTGCGCGAAATGATTGCTAAAGTCAACGATTCATGCTTTAATCTCGGAAATTATTATTTTGAAGGGTTTTTGCTGCAGTTATTTACATTTCCACCAAAAGGCTTTTGAATTTAGCCACCTGAATAACAACGCCGCAGTAGTTTTCACACAAGCGTGGCTATTTCTGGCTAGTTTTCCTGCCCTTGGCTCAAGTTAGCTACTTTTTGGCTAATTTTACCAATCCCTTGGCTATTTTTTGCCTTTTCGACCTGACAACCCTGACTACAAGTGTTCTAGAACGAAATAACGGAATTTCTTTCGAACCCGATCTCAAGGAGTGACGACCGCGAAAGCTGTGTCACCACAGAGATGTTGTGTTTACAGCAATGTTGTGTTCCTTGATCCGCCATGTGAAGTCTATTATAGCTGACAATTTGTTGTCAACATGCCACTCAATCCTAGCACACCTGCTTCTATGAGCGAGCGGAGGCGATAAATTGTAATCACCACTGAAAGAAAACAAATAAGAGTCTGAGCACGCATATAGGGCAGGGTTCAACTCTTTATAAGCAAAGCGAATAGCAAAGCTCTTTCTAGTGCGTGAGGTGAGGCGAAAAAATGGAAAAGTGCCTCGAGGCAATTTCGGCAAGGCGTTTGTCTTCGCTCCCGCGGCGTCTGACAAGTCGGAACCGCGCAGAAAATTGTACTCCAGCTCGGAGTATACTATACTGTCATTCCGGGGAGCATAAAGAACGCAGTCACTTCTTTTATTTACGCATGCACTTACATCCATCGTTCATATCGCCAGTCCCTTACACTTTCGTTTTCTTTCCCTTTGTTTTTTATTCCTGCAGCGAACTTCGCCCTCGCGCATACAGCAGCTGCTGGCACAAGGCACCGGCGCGCGACGACAAAACTGACGACAAAAACTCGGGGGACAACACTTTTTCTGCGTTTCCTTATGTTTTATGCTAGATAGGTGTAATATGCTGCGCATCGATCCGGTGTTCGTACTTCCACATATGGGGCTACAATTAATAAATTAATTCACCAGTGATGTCATCTTATGACTGCATTAATCATTAATCATGCAAATAATATGATAATTGCACATATAGTAACCTATAAGGACTGAGAGAGAACCATGCCCATTCGCTTGTAAAGAAGAGACAGTCCACCTCGGAGGCGGAGGGGTTACGGGGGTCGGCTGCTGTCCCGAAAGTCGCGGGTTCGATCCCGGCCGCGGCGGTCTCATTTCGATGGAAGCGAAATGCTAGAGGCTCGTGTGCTCTGCGATTTCGGGGCACGTTAAAGAACCCCCGAGAGTCGAAATTTTCGGAACCCTCCACCATGGCGTGCCTCATAATCATATCGTGGTTTTGACACGTGAAACCTTGGATGTTATTATTACGAAAAGCAGAGACAGACAAAGAGAGAGAGAGAGAGAAAGAGAGAGAGATTAAAACATTCGTTCACTTACGGTGCCCCATATGTGGGCGCACCGTTCGAGGCTGATTTTCAATGCGTAAATCGGAAACAAAAGTGAATGCCGTGCTTCAGCCTTCTGTAAAAGCACATCATTCGATTGGTGTTCCTCAGAACATTATGTATTCTAGCGAGGCGGCAGACAACTTGCGCTAGTTATACTCCGTTTCGTATATCACGTGCAACGCTGTGGAAGCTAGCGAGACTTCTTGGAGTAGATGCGTTCGCGCGAAGAAACAGTTCAATGAATTTACCACCCGTAATGTGTTTTTTTTTCGTCCTTAGGCTGTATAATAAAAGAAGGTGGTTTGTGCCCAAGAAATAAACGTACCCCGTTATTTACAGTCCTGTCGATAGTTTGTTCTGGATCGCTTAGCGTCTTTCTTTTTTTTGTATCGTAGCCTCTGCGATTGGCACTGACAGCGAAAAGCCGGAACTAATCGCGGAGGCCAAGCACGAGACACGCGGATTTACACATTTTGCTGGCCGAACCTCTTGCATAGCTTCCACAGCGTTGCACCTGATGTATGAAACGGACTATAGTTTGGACTCTTTCGCAAAGAGAGCCAAACACGCGCACTACAAAGAATTAAAGGTAAACCAGCGCTTGCAGTACCAACGCTGTGTAATTTCTTAATCAGCACATCATATGAACTAATGATAGGAGGTCCCCCTGACAGTTTCTAGCTTTGGGACCTCCTGATGCTGTGTATAATATGTAAGCCCATTTTCTCGTCCATGCATTAACAATGAATGAATTTGAACTTGAACTAGCACCAAATGCGCTTGTCAACAGGCCCTTTAGCGATACTACAGTGGCTGCCGACTGCCTTGCCTACGCAGCGTTGGAGTTGATGCTGAAGGGACGCTGTTAAGCACTGTGGCCCAGCGAAAAAAGAAGATGTGAGGCGCGCGAGCTAGAAACGTTTCAAGCTACGAGCCTGAGCTGTCACGCAGGCTGCCGCTCGTCTTATTTCTCGTGCGTGCCTCTACACAATAAATATGACCGTGGTCGCCTCGCCGTCGACACCCATGATGCAAATGAACGAGGCTCCTCGGGACTCAAGGGGAGTGATGAAGCAAGCTGTCTTCCTTAAGCCACTTTCTTCGTTGTAGATGCCATCTCACCAATCTTGTGCGACTCATATATAACCTCTGTGTTCGAGAGAGCACCTCCTCTCAGCGCTCCACCTCGATTCGAGAGGGTCGACGGAAGTGCCATGCCTCGACAGAAGTGAACACTGCGTATGAGCGATCATGGCCTCCGAGATTGTGCGCCGGCGGACCGCGGCGGCGCGCGATCTCGGAGTCCATGGAGCAATAATCGGCAGCAGTTGAGAACCGTTGAGCCAGTTTCAGTCGAGCGTTGGCGCGGTGCTATAGTCAGTCGAAATAAAGACGAACTTGGTGCCGATGCTTGTTTTTGAATAAGGAGTAAAGGGACCTTACAGAATAGAGCACTGCACGGGCCCGGCCCGGCCCGCGGGCCGGGCCGGGCCGTCCGAAGCGTTTTCAGGCGGGCACGCGCTGGACTCGGGCTTGAAGCCGCGGGCCTGGGCCGGGCCCGGGCTTGAGGCTGCGGGCTGGGCCGGACTCGGACCCGCTCATTAAAAGGCGTAAGTCGGGCCTTCAAGCACACGCGAACGTTATGCATTGCATGGTCTAAGGTATACCGTGCCAAGCTGAAGTGACACGTGCAAAGAGCTGGCTCTTAGCAAAGCTTAGCAATAAAAATAGAAAAACAGTTGAAGTGCTATTTTTTTTTTTTTCACCAGTATAGATATAGATTGGCACTGTATATTTTCACTAACGTTTCGTCTGCTGGACCAGACTTTGTCAAAGTAACAAGTACATCATGGTGGGTTTCCTTATAAACACGCCAGATCACGTATATATACAGGGTGTCCCAGCTATCACGCAGCACGATTTAAAAAAAAGAGGAACGGCGTTACGCGAATCAAACCTAGAGCATATTGTTCCTAGTAGTACTCGCCTTCCAAGTACTCGCCTAATTGTCAAAATGTCAATGAGGCGTATGTAGGCATGTTCAAATGGCATCTAACTGCGCTACTTTCAACAACATGCTAATTGCGCGCTCATTTTTTCCGCTTGATCAAGAAAGCCCGCGAAATATGAAAAGTGACACGTGACTAGAGTGTTGCGAGCGTCGGGAACCAGCGCCCTCAAACAGGCTCCCTATGAGGTAGACAGTATCAAGAAAAAAATGCAGAAAGAAAAAAAAAAAAACGCATCGCCCTATCTGCCACTCCCCGGCCTAGAAACGCACCGCTTGGTTTTACGGAGTCAGGCCGTAATCACACCTGCCGCGTTATCAATCACACCTGCCACGTTATCAATGAGAACAGTCGGCCGTGAGATATGGATGATTGCGGCGTACTATCGAACGGATTGAATCCCAGCGAAATTGCACGCATATCGCTGGCGCCCGACCTGAACCCTTGCCAAAATGCGGAACGCTGTCTTTCGCAACAGGCAACAGGCAAAGCGGTTGTTTGCAGTAAGCTTATTTGAGGGCGCTGGTTTCCTTTGCGGGTGGGAGCGTAGTCACGTGTTATTTTTCATATTTAGCGGGCTTTCTTTATCAGCTGGAAAAAATGAGCGCGCAATTAGCACGTTGTTGAAAGTAGCGCAGTTAGATGCCATTTGAACATGTCTACATACGCCTCATTGACATTTTGACAATTAGGCGAGTACTTGTCGAGTTAGAAATATAATTATGACTAATTAATTAAACCTCATTAACGAAAAAAATAGCAGTGGCTACTCTAGTGTACTAGGAACAATATGCTGTAGGTTTGATTCGCGTAACGCCGTTCCTCTTTTTTTAAATCGTGCTGCGTGATAGCTGGGACACCCTGTATATTAACAGCACTAAAAATGGGACAGATCACGGTTGTTCCCATGGGAGGAATAAAGATTTCGGTATTTTATTCGAGGTTGACACATACGGTACATTTCATTTATATTCCTTGGTATTACGTGCCAAAACCACGATATGATTACGAGGCACGCCGTAGTGGCACCGGATCAATTTCGACCACCTCGAGTTCTCTAACGTGCACCTAAAGATAAGTATATACGCTGGTGTTCTTGCATCTCGCCCCCATCAAATTGCGGCCGCCGTGGCCGCGGGAATCGCACCCGCGTCCTAGGACTTAACAGCGAAACAGCTTAACCGCTGAGCTACCACCGTGGGCAAAGCAACATTTCGAAACATGTACACACCGGATTTTCCGTCCGAGCGCCCGCTACAAAGCGCACGGCATCATTAATAATCATCATCAACAACTAATATCCTCTAGCGGGCCCGGGTCGGGCCTGGTCATGAACAAGCGCGCCCTGGATTAGTTTAGTAATGAACGCCCGGGCCCGGGCCGGGCCCGGGCTTGGAACGAAGGGCCCGGGCCGGGCTCGGGCTGGGTACGGTCAAGTACGCCCGGGCCCGGGCCGGGCTCGGGCTGGATACGGTCATGTACGCCCGGGCCCGGGCCGGGCCCGCGCTTGGAACCACGGGCCCGGGCTGGGCTCGGGCTTCATAAAGCGGGCCCGGGCCGGGCCCGGGCCGTAAAATCCGGCCCGTGCAGTGCTCTATTACAGAATACCAGATTTGCCAATTTGCTATAGAAATAACCGCACGTGATTGGTGTGAAACGATACAGGACTAAGCGTGTCGTGGTCGTGTACGCACTGTCGACATCTTGGTGGCGATTCATGTTATTTCTCAGAATGATTATAATTTGACACAGAACGCTACGGATCATGAATTGACTTCTCAAGTGGTTCTTAGCCGGAGCAAATGGAATATCTTTCATGATTGTACGAGCCTGCAGCTAGAACTTCTACTCTCCTCACTTACCATTCCCTGTATTTACCTTCGTTTCAATCCCTCCTTGTCAGGACTGTTGACGGTCTTTAAGAATTAAATGTCGTCAGGATCTTTAATGACTAAGTGTTTAATCACTGGTAATGTGCTGCAGGCGCCTCTGTGAGAGCGGTTTCCTCATTTGTTGTGCGTAGCAAGCTGCTCGAAAAGCGTATCAGAGCTCATCGGTCAGTTCTGCACATCTTTTTTCCCCATTCCATTATGCAACGCATACAACTCTCACACAAATAAAAAAATCACGCCATATCCACGAAGTGAATGATGATGAGTGTGCTAAGCTCCGGAGGTAATCTGGTAAACCGCCAATCCCCGTAAATTTTGCCCACTCGATGATCATACAAAGACCTGACACACAAACGCGGGGGTCCTCATATATGACGTTAAGCTCAGGGGAACGTTTATTGTCAGCGTTGCCGTTTTGCCTTTCGAGGGCGAGAGCGCCTTCACGATTGTTTTCATCCATGGCAGAAAGAGAATGTGTGGTCTGCAACACGCTTATACGTCATGGTCATCAGCGTCATCGTTATCA
Source organism: Rhipicephalus sanguineus (assembly GCF_013339695.2). Lineage (NCBI taxonomy): Eukaryota > Metazoa > Arthropoda > Arachnida > Ixodida > Ixodidae > Rhipicephalus > Rhipicephalus sanguineus. The sequence continues at coordinate 135,938,803 of NC_051178.1, forward strand.
CGTGTAGTGGGTACATTCCACTATACTGGAACGCGCTTATTCTTCATGGTCATCAGTCGTCATCGTCATGGAACGCGCTTATACTTCATGGTCATCAGCGTCATCGTCATCGTTATCACGTGTAGTGGGTACATTCCACTATACTGGAACGCGCTTATTCTTCATGGTCATCAGAGGTCATCGTCATCTTTATCACATGGAGTGGATACATCCCACTATGCGTGGCTACATACTACATACTACAAAGGAGGGACAGGCCCACACCCTGAGGAGCTTCGCCCCTAATAAACATACTTTATCCCGTGAGGTGTTCCTAGACATCCAGATAAACGCTCCGAGGTGATCGCTTGCCGTTAACAACGATTTCGAGATATTCAGATAGCCCGCTCTGTCGTGCCCGACCCTCCCGCGCTTCCACAGCTAAACGAAAATGATCTTAAACCGATGAAAACAAAAATGTGCAGATATCGAACAGGCGGTAGAGGGGCGCGACCTGTCGAAGGACTCGGCGTTAACATGCTCGCTGCTGTCGTTTCCTGTTTACAACCTGCCAAAGAGACGGTAGTTAAGTTCTCCGCGAAACGAGAAGGTCCCAGCCGGACATGGCTGCACATTCGTGCGCCATCGTGAAAAAGACCTCGCAAAACCGAGAAGAGAAAGAGCAAAAACGGGCCGGCGCCGCCGCTGAAAGGACAGACGTCGCACGCGCAGTCTTCTTCGACGCCGCAGCGCTTGGTCGCGCCGTCCTTGGAGCGTCGTGTGGGAGGAAGAGGAGGACTTCTCTCTGCGTCGTTGTTCGGCTTCGGCTGGCGCTTTCATCCCGCCCCCTTTTTTTTTGCGCCCTCTCAGACGTCGTCGTAACGGTCCTGCGGTGCGTGCTTTCCTGTGGCCCTCGCGGCGTGCGCGTGGCTTGTCGCGTCGTGTCCCGAGACGGATGCTTCGTGCTCGTTTTATTTACTCACGCGAACGGTGTTCACCGCCTCGGTCCGCACACCGCTCCCTTATTATTCTTACCACTCGTGACAAGCAGGCGCCGCAAAGGTGGACACGGCTCGTCGTCACAACATGAGCTCGGCTCCAGATGTGGAAGGAAGCGCGTGAAAACACACGCCGGGAAAAAAGTGAAGTTCGTACAGTCGACCGGGCTGCTCCGTTGGTTTCCCGAAAGGGTGGCGTTTGCTTGACGCGTGACAACGTGGTTTGACAGTTCTACGTCTGAATAAACACCGTCGTGAAGGACGAAAAGTTAGTGGGTCGAGTGCTGACGTGTCGATGACGAACATGCGCGGATAATGATGATGATGATGATGATGATGATGATGAGTGTACCAATCGGCATCATCACCTCGCTACGCCTATAAACAATTAGTGATATATGTGCACAAAAATTAATATGTCGTCATAAGAAAGACACAGTTACATCTTTTCGGCGCACATACTCTTATAAGTACCATAAATATGATTTTGTAACAATATTCAACTCTGCGCTGCAATATGATCTAGTTGGTATGCGATAATGGGATCCCATAAAGTGATAAGCAGTAACGTACGTTGTTACCGTTGCTTCTGACTTCGTCCATTTAAAACTTAGAATCAAAGTATGACCCAGATGAACTATACTGAATGAATGACTTTGCCTCAGTTAAACTTGCTTACGTTAAGTTGTTATAGTGAAGTGTTTTACGTACCTCTGCCCTTGCCTCTTTAAATTGCGGTTTTCAGCGAAAAACAGAAATAGAGGGTCTATTATGCCTATACAAATATGAAAAATGGTCCGTAAAAGAATATTTTGGAGCAAAATGAGCCCTAGGATGTCGCCAGCTTAAATCCCCGCTCACCGCCGGCGACCGCCATTTTGGAGTGGCCTGTGTGACGTCACGTGCTGCCAAAGTCATGTACCAAAGTTTCCGCTGCTGCAAATCGTTCAATTTGAATGCCAAGTTGAAGAAAGCTATAATAGCTCGATTGCACGCGCAGCTGACCACGGAAGAGAATCGTTCGTCGGAATGCAGACGCTCGCAAAGCAACCAGCTTGTTACATCACGGCTCGCGCGTGCGCCAGTGTTGGCCGACTCTCAGGCCGCTCGCGTGTTTATAAAATATTCAATTATAAATTATGTGCTCGACTGAATGCGCTAAAATTTCGCCAGCTTGTTTGTGAACACACAAGGATTAACCCGCATAACAGAGATTACGATAGAAAATTGGGTGTCATGGCCCCTTTAAGGTATTATGGAACTTGGCTGATTTTGGACAAACCGATAAATTTATCTTTTTCCGAAGGTCATGCTCGATTCGGCATTCTGTTTTTTCCGCAGAGTGATTCAAGGTTACGCACGGGCAAATTTACATTACACCTGCATTTGTACATCGCGTGCCCGGTACTCCCTTGTTCAAGGAAACGCGCACCGAATTATAAGCTCTAAGCTTATCTTCCAAAGGAGGTTGCTTTTTATGAAAGGCTTTCAGGCAATCTTGCTTCCACACACACCGGCTCTCCATTATTCATTGCAAAATTCCGGTGTAGTTTCTTTAACATCTCGTTGATGAGGACGCTCGTCAGTTTTTGTGCCTCAATGCATAGAACCACACGTACGCGTTACAACGCGTCAGCGCGTGGCGTGCCCTCTCCCTATGCTCGCCCCATAGGGAGAGGGCGCGGTGCTACGTCTACACTCCACGCGCTGACGCGTCGTAACGCGTACGTGTGGTTGAGGCTTAACGCGTAGCGGCTACATTTCAACAAGTTGAGGGGCTTAACGCGTTGAAAGCGAGTTATGGAATACATATTGTGCGACGCTAAAAAGCTCTCAATTCTAAACAGCTTCGCGACATCGATTCCGATTGAACGATTCCGGCCTTAAACTCCACAATAATTTTAACGAAGTGGGAGAGAAATTAAGGGAGAGAGGAAGCGGATGCTCGGGCACCCCGTGTTTGCTATCGTGAACTGAGAAAAGCGAAGAGGAGCCATTAAAGATGAGGACACGGAAAGACGAGGGTGTGTGAAAGCATGGACTCGTAAGTGTTTCGAAGCGGTAGCTAAATCCTGATGCTCTTCTGAGCCATTTCAGTGCTGTAGGATTACAGAAAGAATAAATACAGGGTCTTCCATTAAGCGCATGTCTATGTTGAAATGGAATAAAACACTCTGTGTGTGAGGTATTAACTGAATTATTTTTGTATTTGAAAGGCCCATGTATGCCATTATGTGTGGAATATAACATTGTTTAGATGTCCACCGCGGCTTCTCACGGTGGCACGGATCCCCCCTTAATGGAAAACCCTATACATGGTAGAACGGTGAACCGGAAGATCACCTGGTTGGCTGTATTTGCATAGAAGGAGGTGAAAGTGAAAATGTCAACATGATAGAGATTATTCGCGTGTCATGTGGCCAGATTATAAAATGTCACAAGGTTCCTTACGCATTCGCCTAGGACGACTCGAAGGCGAAAGCCGTCCTCTTTTTCTTCTCAATCAACTGTCTTGATGCCCCCCCCCCCCCCGAAATCCCCGAAATCTTTGTACATTTAACATGGATTCTCACTACCTCCGGGATCGGCCCACCTATGACCAAGCGAAGATATCACGTGACGTCACGTTACGGCACATTATATTGTGACATTACGTGACGCCATATAGACGTCATGAAATTTGGGCGATCTTGACGTCACGATGACCTCATCACTTGATTTCTTCTTTGCATCGCTTCGCGTTGTCGCTGCCGCCGCCAACGGTCACTTTTCGCGTTTGATGGGGATTTAAGGCTTTCGCCTTGCTATGTGCAACAAAGCCTGCGTACTCCTGCGTCACTGAAGCAAACGAGACCTGTGCATACGCAACGCGAAAAGATGGCATCGGTGAGGGAAATAACGGAACCAACGGACGCTCATCCGAAAGCGAAGGCTCTTTATTCGCGCCCACGCTAGCGCGTGACCCTAAAAGCATTTCGAGGCGGCATATATGCGGCACGTCGGCTTTGTCGCGCTCCCAGAATTTCCGGCCGGGCCCCGCGGCGCGCGCACGGCCTTTCAGGGACCAGACGCGAACAGCTGCCGATGTCGATCTCGAACCTAAGCTTTCGCTTCTCAGCCTTCTCATGGTGTTTTTCTTCTCGTTTCTTTATGCTCGCAGACGAAGCAAGCGAAGAGCGGCAGACTGGAGTGGAACATCCATTTCTGGCTGGGACGAGACACGTCGCAGGTTCGTGTCCGAGCCTATCTTGGTCTGGCGTCCTCCAGATAGTATCTTCTACTGATTTCCTTTGACGTCGTAGGAGAATACAGAGAGATTGAATGGAGCTTCGATTGAGCCTTAAAAGTGGCAATATTGCTTCAATTTTGGCATGGGGTCACTGTGTCGACAAGGAGGAGACGTGTCTAATCGAAACATTGACATACAAGACTTTCCATGTTCACCCATTGTAAAACACTAGCGTGGCCACGCTTCTTGAAGGTCGTGTCTTTTGCCGATTTGCCACGATGGCGTGAGGAAAGACAGACGTATTGCATGGAGCGTTGATTGAGCTCATGTTCAAAGCAATACGTGCAGCTCAGGCGGCGTGATGTGTCGATTAAACGTCGTGCCCCAGCAAAACACAGATCCGCAGTAGACGTAAGATTTAGCGTGGTAATGTCAAATAGGTGACTTATACTTGATTTTATAAAAAGGGGTGAGAGGTGAGACATGAGTCCTGTCACAGTGCCAGTGTATCGACAAGAAGAGGATTGATCATACAGAATTACAGCAGACGTAACAAATAATAAAGCGTGGCCACATGAAAGGAGTCAAACAAACCGAAGAATTGAACTGATCAACAATGGTTAAACAGGACATTTCCAAAGATAATTGTAGCGTAAAACGCACGTGCATTCACACACGCACCCCCCCCCCCCGCACACACACACATACGCGCACCAAACTCGTACAGCGCTTTACGTGTTTGTCGTGTGCATACGGGGGGGGGGGGGGGGGTGCGCGTGTGTTTTGAGCTCTAATTATTTTTGAAAATGACCTACCAACTAGCGCAACAACAAGTTATTTTACGGTTAAACAGGATCTTGTCATAGGGCCTATGTGCTGACAACAAGGAGACCAGGGTGCTCGAAACGTTCACATCATGCGGACACCTCCGTTGTTCAAGATGTTCACTTTATGTAGATGACTATCGTAGTAGTGTCTATCGGAGATCAATGGATCTTGAAGCAACCCCACCGCACCCCTTTAGTGTACAGTGGCAAAAGCAGACTCATGCGGCCAAACTCGAACTTGGGAATTATTAGATGCGAAGTATCTTATGGCGGAGTTCAATCCGGCGGTGGTGGGGGTGGTGGTGGTGGTGTGCGGCGTGAACACCCTTACTGCGCATGCGCAGACCCTCTCCACTCCCCCTCTCCTGCGCATGCGCGTCCCCTCCCCTTCTCTCTCTTCTCCTACGCTCCCCCCCCCCCCTCTCGCGCATGTCGACCGCGTTCACCGCTCACCCTGTGAGAACTAACGGCCAGGCTAGAGGGAAGACACGACGCGCCTAGCGTTCCTCTTCGCGTTCCGCGACGGGAGGTCGGTAGCATGCCCAACGAATGCCAACGGAACGTGATCGTGCAAGTGCTGCGGCTTCACATCGCCTCATGGTCCGCTTTAGCGGGAGATAATGTAATTTTTTAATACACTCTGACGCAATGCATCAGAGTTCTTTACAACGCATTGTCTGCGTTTTATTCGTACCTCTTGGGGGCTTGTTTTTCTGTTTTTCGTGGACACACTCCAGCCTAGAGAATTCGAGTGCTGCGCTGGAGAGACAGAAAGAGAGAGAGAGCGAGAGAAAGCACATGAAAGGCAAGGATGAGCAATGAAAGAACCACATCACAGCATGTGCTTGGTTCAATGTACCAGGTTGAACATTGTTTCACTCACGTGCGCAAGGAATTTCACTACTCGGAGGCATTGTCTCTCAAATCAGCTAGAAATGTACAATAATGACAGTGCGCCCTATCCAGTGCTTTAGAACTGTCGACGGCTGTACAAGGCAGGCTGCCGTGTTACGGTACAGCTCACATAAAAACGAGGCACAATTAAACCAATGACATCGATTTGTGTCATTGAGGCTTTAGAGGTGAAAAAAAAAATAAAGAAAAGAAAGGACTGCCATTTGCAAATGTAATAATAAGTCGCTATGTCACTGTTTTCTTTCTTTTTAATTGTAAAATAACAGTTATTTTGTTTAACGTTGGAACCTCGAAGTCACGTGGCTTTCATGAAAGCTGCACGAAGCCATTGGACACTTTACTTACTGTATACCTACTATTTAATGAGAGAGAACTCATTAAAGAAGATTTTATCACAGTCAGCGCGGGTTCACTTCACGTACCCTTTAAATCCAAGCCTTTCTTTAAGCTACTTGAATAAAGGAAGAAAATTTCGAGGGTTCATTTCTTTCTTTGACACAACCTTAACGAAAACCAGCAGATAATTCTTTGCTTCCTTGGCATCATTATCTGCTGGTTTTCATTAAGTTTAAGCTAGTTGGTCATACATATACTAGTGCTAGTTGAGCTAGATGGTTACACATCTGGCAGCCATCCTGAACTACAGTGTTTCGCCGTCTTTTTCTTTAAAGCTGTGCATTTATCTTGCGATATGATGAAGCTTTTCGGAACTAACAACGTGATAAAGTGAGGTGTATGGAAAGTGGACGCAAGTGTGGCTGATTCCGGTCACCTCGTCACTGGATATTTCTGGCCAGGCTGATCCTCATGTACGTAACTAATATCATATTCTTCCACTTGTTCCTTGCTCGCTGCAAACACAGGACGAATACACGGTCGCCGCCATCAAGAGCGTGGAGCTGGACGACTCGCTGGGCGGCAGTCCCGTGCAGCACCGAGAGGTGCAGGACCACGAGTCGGACCTGTTCCTGTCACACTTTAAGAACGGCGTCAAGTAAGCTCGCTGCTGTCCATTTTTTAAGTGACTTTAAAGTGAAAAGGCTTAGATCGATGCTTCGTCAGCTTTGCTCACGAATGCAGTACATACCGACCTAGTACTTAAAAGAGTCCTCTCTATGCTGGCACACTGCGCTACGCAAGATGAGTCAGCAGTACGGTAAACGGATTCGCGAGATACCGGCCATATCTTCGCAAGCGAATACGTGCGCAAGCGTATCGACACCCACTTACATGGAGCGACGCCATCGAGGCGAGGAAGTTATCCGGGCGTAGTAGTGGGCCTACGGAGTGCAGTGCAGATAGTGAAATGAAGTAGATATATATAAAAAAAAAGAATGTGCGAATAGAAGTGTTTGAAGAGAGCTATATACAGTACTGACAGACACGTTCTTTTTGTTATTGTAAAACATCACGCAAAAATAACAATGAAAATTCACTGTGAAGGTTTCCAGTCAAACAAGAAGTATTACTGAAGTCAAAAGTCTTACGAAAACTCGTGTGGCCGGGAAAAGACACAAGGACAATTAAAATATCACGCCATATCCACGGAATGAATGATGATAAGTGGGCGAAGCTCGAGAGGGGGAGATCATCGGTAAACCGTAACTCTCCCGTGAAAGCTAGCCCATTACATAATTAGAAAGACGTAAGACTGTGCGTATATTATACAAAATCAACTTTTATTTTGTTCTTGTTCGTTTGTTGTTTCGTTTCTTCGTTTGTTCTTTTCATTTCGTCGTTGTCATGGCGGCTGGATTGCGAGGTCCCTTCATTATGACGGCTTTATGGTCCGTGAAATGAAGCGAGAGATGTTCTTGTACTGGCTGCAGTGGGAAGTTTGCAAACACTAAGTCTATGCACGTCCCTCGGATCGTGGTAGGTTGCATATGGATACATCTGAGTGCGTATTTGGAAAGCATGTGCTGCACGATCCAGTCATTGGCAATGAGGTCCACGTTGAAGTCCCCAACCAGCACAAACGGACGGTTCTTGTACCTGTTGTCGTAGTCACGTAACGCAGCGTCTATAAACGACTTGACGTCCGCGATAGACAGGTTGGGTGCGAGGTACACGGTCATGACGGCGACTAGCAGACGGCGACTGAATCGGTGGACCGGTGTTTCGACGCGTGGTGGCGATTCCGGGCTCGATTGTCGGCTCCGCGATGGAGTGCCAAGCATGAAGTGCCCCGCACCTCCACCAGTGTAACGACGTGAGATCGACGAGGACACGGAGCACGACAAACAAACACGCTTTATCGATCAGAGAAAGAACTGCAACGTCTTCTTCGTCCCTGCGCTGGGCCAAGAACACTCGCGCTGCTTCGTTGCCATCACCACTGGCACATACGCGCGGCATAGGCGGTCACGTACGAGCTAGGAGGGACAAACCCACGGCTTTAGGAGCTTCGCCCCTAAAAGGGACACCGATCAGGAAAGTTCATAAAATAAAAGAGAGAAGAAATAGTAAAAGAGAAGGAAAGGCAGGGAGGTTAGCCATTTTAGGAAAACCGGTTTGCTACCCTACACATGGGAACAGGGTGGGGGAGATTTAAAAATGGAGAGAAAAGAGAGAGAGAGAGAAAGACAGTACGTAACACAGCACACACAGAGTCAGTCACAGTAGGTCACTCTTGCGTGGTACGCGGCATTTCTGTCACAGCCGCATCAAATATGTTTCGCCTCCCTAATGGGAGCCGAAATGCCTTTGATTTGGCGAATTTTCGTGGTCGGTGTCCGTTTTTAACTTTCCTCAAGAAAGATTACTAACATAATTATTTTTCGACGCCACCAAAAGCGCAAAAGAAAAAAAAGAAAGGTAGAAAACGCAGTTATTGGATAGAAATTGAAGGAAGGCAATTTTGCTATTATAACAGCCGCTAGCCAACACTAGGCGGCATTAGCCAATTGTTTTTACCCAAAACTAGTAGCCACAGTTTAAACAACGATACCGACAGTTACCCAACGTTAGCTTCGTTCGATTTTCACTGCTTCCCTCTTACACCGCAGTTAAAGCACTTTCGTGCTTTTTAAGGACTACGGGCCTGTGTGAACGCTTGTGAGCGTTTGTGACTATTTTTACAGTGCCACCGCCACATACGTGTCAGTGCATTTATTGATCATTTCCTTTTTTTTTTTCGCTCCCCTCTCTCTCTCTCTCTCTCTGTGTCTACCATCTTTCCACTCCCCTTCCCTTTCCCCCGGCGTAGGGTAGCCAACCGGACTGCTGTCTGGTTAACCTCCCTGCCTTCTCCCTTTCGTATTCCTTCCTTCCTTCCCTCTTTCACCGCGTCTTTTCTACGAGAAAAAAACGAAAACGCCAGGGGTTAAAGCTTCGAGCGCATGCAGTAGCTCGCGTGATAGCGCGAATAATAATAATAATAATAATAATAATAATAATAATAATAATAATAATAATAATAATAATAATAATAATAATAATAATAAGAAAAGGAGTCCAAATTCACAGAAGAAGAACGAAAGGTGGGGACTGATAAGTGGAACCAGATGCGAGCTGAAAAGAAGGGGCGTACAGGTTAGAATACATCGACGGGTCGCACAATCTCTGGCCTTTGCTTCAGCATAGAATTGACTTCCGCGTAGGCATTCGAAAAGAAAAAAAAAAGTGCTAAAGCGAATGGTCTCAGAGCATTCGCCGCACGCCCTAGCTTGGAAGCGAGGAAACAGGTGGAAAAACGGCGTGCTCGCGGCTTCTGGGAGAACACTGGCATTCTGGGAGACCAGCCGGCAGACTCCCGTTTTCCTTTGCTTGCAGTCTTTTACGCTTTCAGCTTCCTGTAACTTCTGCTACTTCCGAGTTACGCCGCTGTGATAGTTGCCTGTATTTTAACGTCTTTACAGGTCCGCTCATCTTCTTTTATTTATCCGTGACATTCGCCTTCCATCGCTACTTTATTAATAACCCAATGCAGTACTATCTATCTATCTATCTATCTATCTATCTATCTATCTATCATCTATCTATCTATTATATCTATCTATCTATCTATCTATCTATCTATCATCTACATCTATATCTATCTAATCTATCTATCTATCTATCTATCTATCTATCTATCTATCTATCTATCTATCTATCTATCTATCTATCTATCTATCTATCTATCTATCTATCTATCTATCTATCTATCTATCTATCTATCTATCTATCTATCTATCTATCTATCTATCTATCTATCTATCTATCTATCTATCTATCTATCTATCTATCTATCTATCTATCTATCTATCTATCTATCTATCTAAAGTTTTATTTTTATCCTAAAAACCAAGTGGGAAGGGGTAGCCGTCGCCAAGCAATGGCGACAACTCCTTCATTTATTTTTTTTCTGACAGCTTTTGGCGCAAGCGGAGATAACAGCGCGTAGTTCAAAAGCACGAAATCCTGATTGGCTCGACGCTTAGTGCTCTCATTGTCCACGTGTTTTAAGAAGAAATAAGTGGCGAGGAGGAGATAGCGCCCGTAGCAAGTATAGTGAAGGCAAGAAATAAACAACTCTCTCGTCTTTGAACTCGCATTGGTTTAGGCATGTATAGGGGCCCTTTAACGAGAAAGGTAATACATAGCGAAGATGTGATGCGCATTTCACGGCACGTCTGAAGACATTGACTTTGAAAAACCTTTTGCTGAGCAGTGCTGGCGCGCCATGCAGGTACCTGGAAGGTGGCATCGAGTCCGGTCTGCAGAGTGTGGACAAGACGGTGCACAAGCGGCTCTTCCAGGTCAAAGGGCGCCGCAATATCCGCGTGCGACAGGTGCCCCTGGAGGCTAGCTCGCTGAACCACGGCGACTGCTTCGTGCTCGACTGCCGCGACAACGTGTACGTCTTCGTGGGCCACCGAAGCGGCGGCCTAGAGCGGGTCAAGGCCATCCAGGTGGCCTCGGGCATACGAGACGACGTCCACGGCGGCCGAAGCAAGATCAGCATACTAGGTATGCTGTCCAGCCACTGAATCACATAATCGGCGCTAAAAGACACGAAAACGAGGGAGAGGAACGCAAACAGGACAAAACGAGTGGCAATTCCAACTGATTTATTTCAGGTGCGAAACCGAGATTACACAGACCCAATAACGCATGCGCAGAATGACAGAGGTATGCCTACCGGGTCAACCAGCTTTCAAAGAATCTGATCTCTGGGCTTTGTAGGTGTATCGACGTCTCGCTCCTAGCAGTAAGAACTTTACCCAAGAACAAGTTCTGTCCACTCACTTCTGCCTTCTTTTACTTTTCATATGTTGAGCTTTGCTTTAGGTACACCGGGAGTTCGTCTCGCAAAGATATCTGTGCACTATTTCTGCCTTGTTCAATGTTCCCTTCCCCGCACACTCATGACACAAGCTGGCGCTTGCTGCGCGTACGCTTATAAATATGTTCATAGCATTTGAGTAGTCTCTTTCAAATGACGCTGTTGTTTTGAACAAACTTGGCTCTTGTGCCCGCTCTAGCTTGAATCTTGTGTCCTCGTATTCTTGTGTCTGCATAGATAAGAACCGTGCGACAGTTACTTCATTGATTACAATGGGCTGGAATACTCTTTAAAAAAAAAGAGTCCTTTGACTCTTTTTTGTGAGTCCACGCATATGATTCTTTTTAAAGAGACACGTGACTCTCTTAGGATATCATTACACTCTCGTCGGAGAGTCGTTGGTCCCAAAAGAAAGTTAACGTGCCTCTTTACAGAGAGTCATATACGAGGCAAGTTAGGAGTCACCGAAAAGAGTGACGCATACTCTTTTTTTTTTTTACTCTTAGACTGTAGTACCTTCAATACGTATGTCGTGAACGCCAATCCAGAGGCCCACGCAGTAAGCTCAAGAAATTACACCAACGCCACATTTGCGTAAAAACGGCCATGAAGAGAACTATGCCTATCGAAAAAGAAAAGATGTAGGGGTGCTAATGACTAAGAATAGCACATACATATAAATCACTGAAGAGCAACAAACTGATCACTGTTTCACAGTACGCGTATTTCACATCGACATTAGGGTATCGCCCATTCATGACGGCCAGCGCAAACGGAACACGGACCAGAAAAAAAGAACGACGACACAGGCGCCTGTGTCGTCGTTTCTTTCTGGTCCGTGTTCCGTTTGCGCTGGCCGTCATGAGTATTTTCCAACTCACCCAACTCGCTACCCTATTACAATTTATCCCCCATTCGTTATCGCCTATCTTACCGCGCCTTGCAACGGAAAAGTCTGCGAAAGCTTACGAAAAGCAGGCTGATGCAAGCAGCTGCGGCTGTATGCTCTGGATGAGCGAACAGACGCGCGCGCCTCTATGCAAGTGTTGGGGGGAACGAAACAAAAACGAGGCAACAATGGCACAAACAGCTGCGTCCACGGTTTCCTAGCGTCCCAATTAGGACTGTAGCCGTTGCAACTACCTTTCCGATCTGTCCGTACATGGTTTTGGCGCCTGTCAGCCACAGCTTTGCAGTGGCAACATGTAATCAATATAGAAGAAAAAATATATATACAAGCCCCTTGAATGTGCTGACTGCCCGTAACGAGCAGCAACTGTGTAAACACAAGATCCGTCATGAAATTTTCACACGTCTGTTCTTTATTCAAAAGGGTGCTCATGCTTCTAGTGAGGTGAGTTAGTGTTCGTAAGGTAGAAGTAGATGAGGTCAGTATCGTTTGTTTTGGAAGTCATGGGACTCAGAAAGCGGTGAAATAGCGCTAATGACGTGAATAGGAATTCAGTAGTAATGAAAGGAGAGCCCTTGCCGGAAGCTCTGATAGCAAGGCTATAGCTGCTAGAGCTTCCATGAAGTAAGGTGATTTCGATGAGTGCAGTCCTGAGCTTGGACAAGTGTCGCGTACCGGCCTCGCATGTTCAGTTTTGATGTCGAACATTAGTGCCATTAATGTTTGCCTACGTCATTACGACGTAGAACTTTCGTCTCGTCCAGAATTGAGAGCTGTCTTCGGCAGGTGATAGACTATACAGGTACAGCTTATTTACAGTACTGGTATGCAGCTATAACGGCGGTAAGCAGATACAGGAAACGCGCAAAATAACGTTTGTATGCATAGGCGTACATGCGCTATGAAGATCAATCAATCAATCAATCAATCAATCAATCAATCAATCAATCAATCAATCAATCAATCAATCAATCAATCAATCAATCATCAATCAATCAATCAATCAACTTTGTCGACAGCTTTGAAAGATGCTGAGCAACTCTTCCTGCCATCATTATGGACCATTTACACGCCAGCGCTAAGGCAAACAAAAAAGTTTGCTTATGCTCAACGAAGCATCGCGCGCCTCTTGACACTGAGCGTACGGACCTGTCATTGGCCCATTTTCTTGCACTGTCGGGCGTGAAATCTGCGCATGTGACCGATGAGACGCTCGAAGCTACAGAGGGCGGAAACACGGGCTGTAGCACTAGTGCTCAGTGCAGCGTAGAGATTTCCGCCTTTAGCTTTGCATTGACCGTATTTAGTGAACAGGTGTCAGCATAAATGTGAGGGAGAGGGGGAAGAACTAAACGCACAGCTCACGTTAGTGAGCCTTCGCAAATCTCTCCTGTCATCGCTTAAAAGGAAGCAACAGCAACAACAACTACAGCAACAAGAGTTTCTAATATTGAGACTCGTTCGCAATGTTAGAATAGGGCCTGGTCTCAGCTAATTCATGTATGGACATATGAAACTGTTGTTTACACTTGGAAATTTCGCTATTTTATGCAAGCTATTTACACGTTGCCATTAAGCAATCACCATGATATATAAACACAAGGCTGGCTTGTCAATTTATATTGATTATTCAGAAATTTTTCAAGTGTCGGACAATTCATATGTGTCATTTCTGTTAGAAATTATCCGTTTCTTGGCCAATCACCCAAGGTGGGTGTAGGATTACCACTTCAACTTATAAACAATGATAACGAGCTCTTTAAGAACATCTTAGGCAAAGTAATGAGCAAACTTATATAGCCTATATTATATATGTGATACTTTTCACCGTGAACATTTGCAATTTAATTGAGCAATGTAATTTAAGCAATATAACTGGATAGAATACTCCACCTATTTTTGAGCTATTTGCAGGCGGACCGCGCATAATATTTGCGGACTTGATCTCCGAAGTTCACATTGACACCGTAGTCGCTTGCGGGACTGTCCAGAACAAATATTGTTAACGGTCTTTCAGGGTAAATTCTTACCTCGAACATACTCGGATGCACCCGCTGACGTGACGTGACATCGCATAAAGTCCGCCGTTGTGCACGTGGGGTTTTCGAGAGAATCTGTTCCGTGCAATCATTTTTTTTATAGATAGATAGATAGATAGATAGATAGATAGATAGATAGATAGATAGATAGATAGATAGATAGATAGATAGATAGATAGATAGATAGATAGATAGATAGATAGATAGATAGATAGATAGATAGATAGATAGATGGGGGGGTGGGGTGGGTCGGTAGGTAGGTAGGTAGGTAGGTAGGTAGGTAGGTAGGTAGGTAGGCAAGGCAAGGCAAGGCAAGGCAAGGCAGGCAGGCAAGGCAGGCAAGGCAGGCAGGCAGGCAGGCAGGCAGGCAGGAAGGTAGGTAGGTAGTCTGCAAGTCGCAATATTTAAGGTAGAAATATATGGGTTTCTATAAGTAGACAATACGACTAGGCAGTTCTCGGAAAGCTAAGCACTCGGCGCACATATATGTTGTCGCGGTACAGCGTCTCCTTTACCATAAAGAAGATTAGACAATGAACTAAAATGGTGGCATAATCTTTTTTACCGGTGGAGGTAATGAGACAAGAGACTTTATTTAGGGTATGTTTCTAAGACGTCCAGCGAGCACGGCCACCTCCTGCGTCGTTATGAACTGCGACAGGCGCGTTTCGTAAACAACAGCGTCCGCCACGACAGAAGTGCCACGTGCACCAACAGGCAGCGTGAGTGCCGTCATAAACTGAAATTCAAGGCAGAGGGAGCTAGAAGATGTGTTAGAACTTGAGTTCAGCTGGAAAACGTCCGCTACTGTGTCTAACATCCTTAAACCCCAGTGCTGGTGTACTGAGATGCTCTGGCTGCTGTTGGCACAAGACGTCTCAAAAGGAAAACGTCTCCTACTGCTTCGAATTCCTTATGCTCTAGCTGGCCTACTAAAATGGTTCTGGCTGCTGCTGGCACAAGGCGTCTCAATAGGGAAACGTCCCCTACTGTTTCTATCGTCCTTAGGCTCTGGCTGCTGCTGCTGGCACGAGACGTCTGAAAAGGAAAACGTCCCTTAGTGCTTCTAACGTCCTTAGGCTCTGGCTGCCGCTGGCACAAGACGTCTCAAAAGGAGAACGTCCCCTACTGCTTCTAACGTCCTCAGGCTCTAGTGCTGGCGTACTAAAATGCCTCAGACATGTGCTAGTACAATACCTCAAAATGGGGAGCGGCCCGCAAAGGTGTATCCGATGTCCACCGAAGGAGGATGATCACAGTGTATTGTCTACTGCCAGCATCTAAGGAATTGCCGAATTGTTTCTAAAAGGAGTCGCATCGTGCGAAGTCTCTTCTTCTGCATAGTGATTCATCCTTCAAAGCGTGTGGGTCGACGGGAGACAAAAGTATGGCGACCAAAGTGTCGCAACGTGTCTCGGCATGTCCGGGGTTCTCCCAAGCGACGCGCAGCGTCGTCGCTCGTGCCTTGTTTGGAAGACAAGGGCCCTGTTGCTCATCGTCGTTAGGCACGCTGTGTGACGCTATGCGACAAAGGAGAGAGGGAGAGAGAGAGGGGTGGGGGAGAGGGATAAAACAGAAATGGCAAAGAAGGTAGCCAGGCACCCCTCTTGATCACTACTCTGCACCGTGTGAAGGGAATATGAGGACGAAAAAAGAAAAAAAAAAAGAAAACGAGCGTGGCCATTTGCGTCCACATGTGAAGATGCACACAAGATCTGCAGCAAGACCATAGACGGTCGCAGAGACATCTCATCTTTAGGTTATTCAGGTAAACTATACATGTTATTTTGGTTGGCGACACTGCCCAAATGTTAGAACAGTGTTACCTCTTGCTTACTAAACTACCTGAAAAAAAAAAAAGGAGCTTTCACTCGGGCGTACAACGACTCCTGCCATTCGGAGAGTCTCGAGAAGGTTAACTATGGGCTTGTAGCGTATACTACACTTCGTTTAGTAAGACTTGTTGCTGGACGAATTGGTTGACGTCAAAGGGATATATGTATATTAGCGCAAGCAAAGAAATAGACTCGAGAACGAAGTAGTTGGAAGCAGACCTTCTTAGTGGGTTTAGCGCCTGACCTTTGTGCTTCTTTCTACTTTTTCTCTCGAGCCTTTGTTTCTTTGTTTCCGCTGATATGTATCCCTTTTACATTGCGGTTGTCGATGATGGCTGTGCAGTTTGTCAAGCGCGCGTAGCCCGTGCTATATAGAAAAGCGTAGCGAAAGCAAGCGAGGGGTGAAAAAGGAGCCTTGAACTGCATCTTTCCTCCTGTCGCGGTGGTCGCGTTATCGCTCACGGGGTCGTCGGCGCGTCACAGCGGGAGCCGAGAGGAGAAGGGGATCGACGCCGCCGGTGCAGCGCGTGCGGGTGGCCACGAGTCGTGCCGCCGCTTTCGGTCGAATCATCATGACCTGCGGCTTTCGCCACGGCCCGCGGCGCTCTCGACGCCTACGCTGCCGCCGCGCTTGATCGCGCGCCATTAATGACGCCTCGAGCAGAGAAGAAGACGCGAGCAACTTCGTCTGTTCAACGCGGAGTTATAGCGAGAGTGCAAGCAAACACATGCGCACTGCGGCGCGCGCTTTGCGGGCGCGCACGTGGCGCTCATGACGCTAAACGGCGCCGCGCCGTTTCACTGGCACGTGTCTTGAAGAGCAAAAACAAACTGGATAAATTTGTATCGATCTCCCCTTCAGGATGTCCTTGCAGCTCAGAA
>NC_051178.1:135955785-135988491 GCF_013339695.2 Rhipicephalus sanguineus
AGAACTGTCACACCACATTTGCATTCCTGCTGTGGCAGCCCCATGTGCAATCCTTCCATTGGATACCAGGGATTTTTCACCTCGTGCATTACTAATGTCGACACCTGCAACACTTTTCATCATGCTAGCATTGTAGCACTGTGGGATGCTAAGGCGCGATGGCAAGCCTCATTTTCGCCTTAAATGTTTTGCTGTCTTATAAACTGGCAATCTTTATTGCATGATCGATCATGCCAAGTAGCCAGGACAACACAATGTATATTGGCCGCAGGACATGCAAGGTGAAAATGTTAATGCGTAGAACAAAATGGGGTCTAGAACATAACACATAAACATCTATGCGAAAATTGTTGCTGTCATGTTGTGCTTAACGTGTTTCCCTTTAATCTTGAAAATGCCAAATCATACTTCACATCTGTAAACGCGCCCAAGTGACTGATGCAAGCTTTATACTCCCCCATGCAGCATAGTTGCACAGGATGTTTGTACGATGCAAAATTTTTAGCGCTTTGTACAGCTGCACGCTGGCCATGCCACAATCACACTTCTCATCTTTTTTTTTAAAGACAGAAACAAATACACAGCA
This sequence comes from Rhipicephalus sanguineus, assembly GCF_013339695.2. Classification (NCBI taxonomy): domain Eukaryota; kingdom Metazoa; phylum Arthropoda; class Arachnida; order Ixodida; family Ixodidae; genus Rhipicephalus; species Rhipicephalus sanguineus. The sequence goes on from NC_051178.1 coordinate 135,956,372, forward strand.
AAAATTATGTGAATGGAAGTTTTGGTGACAACAAATGAGTATAACACAATGGCAACAGGAATTACATGCAGGGACATTTTCAATAACAGCCCTTGCAATAACAGAATACCACTAAAAGGACAACCATTTGAAGTACACATAACGCTGAAACCAGCTCTTTCAACGACAAGAGTATGTCCCACTTACCCCCCAAAAAATACTATTTCACAAAAGGTCAGCAACCGATTAAATGAATGTTCCCGAAAATTTTGCAAAGGTAGGCTCTAGTGCTAGGGACTCATCTGCATCCAATACTTCAGCGTACAGAAGTGCTTTAAAATTAATGATTGCAATTAATATTTTCTGTGTTTAATAGTTATAGCTCATGTATTTATCTCTTCTAATGAAAAGACGTTCCATACTCTGCAGAAATATCATTCCCAAGGTTTTGATAGAGCATCAATTCTCAAAGCAATTTAGTAGTCTTTACACTATGCAACATTTTTCTACACTAAAATGTATATACTCCTGTATCTATACTAAATATTGAATCAACTTCAACAAAAACACTGAAGTGCACAGCACACACCACTGTGTGAAAAGCTGCCATTAAATTTTACTTTGTTTAGTTACGCATCTTCCAGTGGCCTGAAATCCAAATAAGGCGATGGAATTGCAGATATGAAAGATGGAGAAGATGGAATTGCAGATATGCAAAATTCTTCGACAGAGGTGTCGCTGCATGCGAAATTTCGACAATTAGTCAGCATAACAATACGTGCAGATAGCTCTGCATGTATCCGATATTAACCTGTACCAGTAGCCTGATAAGTATCTTTTCCATGCAGCTAATTAAGAAGTTGTGTGGTATGTACAGTGCTCAGCAAATTAATAGTGATAACCGGCCCGAATCGCGGTCGGCACCTGTTGCTTCACTGATAAGTCAAAATGCCCACTGGAAGCCGTAGGGGGGCGGCACATCTGGCGCATGCGCACTCCGTGCAACTAACGAAACGATGCGCCAACTGTTGCGCGAACGATGCGCAATTTGTTGAGTGACAAGTTAGCTTGAACCCCCCCCCCCCCCCCACACACACACACCTTTGATCAACGTTGGCTGTGAAACGAACTAATAATATTAATTGAACTGAACTTCAACTAAACTTTATGAACACGCATGTCGCACACGTCACGCAAATGAGCCAGAAAGTCATAGACAAATGCATTAAACGATTATTTCACGATATGGACACAGGCAACGCCTGGAGGCGTTGACACAAGTGAACATGCATGTCACGGCTGGGAGACATCGCGAAGCACCTCCTCTGTTGAATGCCGCTTCTAAAAAAAGTGACACTGTCACAAGAATGCATTGTTAGATGCAAACAGGCCAGAACGACGCAGCCGGGATTGTCGGCCCAAGCTCGCAAATGGCAGGAAGGCAAGCGTCCATTAGTCACGGCCAGATGTCAATCAAGGCGTCATAGTACAAACGCGCCGTGACCGATCAAAGACATTGCGTTGCGCAGTGGGTTAAAGCTGCGCACATAGGGCGGCTGAATGAGGCGATGGGAGCGGCGCATGATCATATCCAAAAGTTATCCGCTTTTAGAAACTTGTGTTCGCTTCAGTCACAGAATAGCATGTGGCGCCCAAACAAATAAAACAGTTTGCTTCAACGAGGTGAATCTTCCTTTGTGACGATGCGTTATCGTACGCAAAAGCGAAAACCGCGGGGAAAACCCACAAACTGTTGGCTGCTACGTACCAAGCTAACACCACCGTACTACTTCCTGAACGAAAGCTTCGCGCACAGTAGTACAAGTGTAGTACAGCGAGTGAGAGGAAGAGAGAAAACAAAGAAGGGGCAAAGGCTGCTTTTGCGGAATGTATAGCTCTAATCATACACTCGTTACGATAAGCCCATTCTATGGGGGCAACGGAAATGCAACACACCATGCTTGCGATACACTGCAACGGAAGCTTTCAGAGGACGAAGGGCAAGAGGAAAAACTTCAGTCGGCGTATCTGTGTTCCCCCCCTCGACACTTGTTGAGCTCCGTAGTGAAGAGGGGAGTGTGAAAGTCCCTCAAGTAATACACGAAGTTGCGACAATTATTCACCACAGCCTGGGGGGGACATATCGGAATTTCCAACTGTTTACCTGTTTGAGGCGATATCGTTTGTGGACCACGTGCGGAGGAGGCTCCGTTGTTGCGGATGGCACATGACTCGTCGTTGTAGGGTCCGATGTAAACACAACGGGCGAGATGCAACAAGCGATAAGGAAAAACAACGTCGCACTCTGAACGTTGCACATTTCTAAGCTTGGGCGGCACGGGTTCCAAGACACGTCTGAACGGTCGCGCTCCTGTTATCGAAACGGGAGCGGCGAAGCGTTCCCGCAGCAAGCGCTTTCAACTGGCTTGTCGTACGCACAATGAGGAAGTTCGGGGCGGGCGAAATCAACACGCGAGCGCGGGCTGGCGTAGCCAGCCAACTCCGGCAACTTGCAGACACGCGCGAACGCACGCTGCGAAATGCGCACGATGGGCCAGGCCCCCAGGCCGGCCAGGCTAGCCAGGCGAGAGCCGAGAGCTTCCATCGTGGGCGAGAGAGAGAGACCACGTGACAAAGTTTACGCAGCGCGCTATGACGCGCGTTGCCATTCTCGGAGTCCCAACCTGTTGACATCAGTCTCGGGGGCGCGCACTCATGTTTCGTTTTTTTATTTTTTTACGATAAACTCTATGCTTACGAGGAAAAGGCAAAGCCATAGAGTTTGTTGTAAGAAACTCTATGGGCAAAGCATAAAGAAACTCGCATACTCCGGTGGTGAGAAGGCTCTGAGCGCTGTCCTGAAGGTTCAGAAAGAGAATCATTCGCTCGTCCACGTCGCCTTTCTGCTGACAAGCGAAATTTCGGCCATTCACGCCAGGGCAAGTGAACGAGTTCGTATTCCGAGGAGTTGCTTTTTGAATGTTAAAACTTGTGAATCAATTAAATCTTGAAAATGCCACATCTTGAAATCTTGAAAATATGAAACACAGATCTTTTGAGCAATCATCGAAAGCAGTACTATTGAACTTTATGAACTTCATACATGTGCACAAGCGCACATCTGCCAAAAGAGACACTAAAGTGAAACAATGAATAGGTTTATATTGAATTAGTTTCACCATCATAGGTTAATCAAGGTCAAAGCTTCATTTTTAAATTTCGTGCCGAAATCTCCGCGCTTGACGTCACGGATGTTGAAGTGTGTCGTATTTTGGCGAAATTGGCGACATTTTCCCGTAAATTAGTATATTAAGTCTATGGCACCACCGAAGGACGATGTACTTAATTTTTGCTGATTAGGAACTACGTAGGCCCTAGTAGACGCCGTTGGAATCTATGACGTCACGGAGACTAGTGCGGAAACGTCAAGGTGGCGTCGCCCCCCCCCCCCTCCACATTTTCTTTTTGCGTGTTTTTCTCGCTTACTAAGCGTCTTCTCGCAGCAAGACTTATACGAGAAAAATCGTGTTTAGGTAAACGACATTGTCGATGCTAGAGGGGGGAGGGGCGTTCAACCCCCGAAGTCTTTCAATTTTGCATGTAACATACATAAAGGGTGGTTGGAATCTCACGCCATGGTAAACGACGTAGTTGCATTTCAAAGCTTTCTGAACGCTCATGTCTAGATGAGGTTGCATGAATTGGGGAAACCATTACTGACCACTCAACATAAAGTACTTAAACTGACTTGTTTTAGTATTAAGCAAAATAAAGAATTCATACATTAAGCTGCAATATCTGTTACACACAAAAAAAGCAGAGATCTTACACTAGCTGCATCAGAAGATATCACATGTCGCTCTGCGTTGGCAGGATTGAGCAAGCTGTGTGCAACAGCATTGTGTGCCGTGTATGCGCTTCTTCCTGTTGGATCACACTGAAAGCGATGCTGCAATGACCTACCATCATGTACCCTTGTGTAAATCAAGGAACAAAACGGAGGGACAATCACTATACACCGTACCATACAGCGTAGACTTTTCCGTGATATATCTTTTCGCTGGCTGTAAAACTTTTGTTGGTACGACTATATGAAACCCCCTTCATGCAACCTTAAACTTGGCATCACCTTGCACACTTTTCAGAAAATTAGCTTGTCTTAGTTCTCCAAGAACAGTGTAACACAGTCCATGCATTTCCAATAAAGCCTGAATATAGTAAGAACCAGTGAGCACCTCTTTGTACAGTTCTCTCAGGACATTGTTAAACATAGAATAATGTTTAGGTTTCTCCCGAAATCCTTATTTCTTGTGCAAGTTTAAATTCGCATTAAGGTAAGCCAGATTGTAAACAATTTTACAAATTATGAAAAGGCTAAATTTTAAACCGTTTGGAAACACTTTAAAAAGTATTGACGAGTTTCTTATGTGATTTATTGTGGTGGCTGTAATTAATCAACACATCTAGGCCTTTGCCTGCAGATGTCGGATAACCTGCCCCTTAGAATAATTACAATATAAACAAGGTGCATCAATTAAATGAACAAATTTGAGAAACTTGCTGCACACATCCTTGTACGAGTTAAAATAGTGAGATTTAATAAATATACTGATAATGCTCTTGGTTACGTTGGATATATGATAAATGCTAATTACTCACTGACAACTACCTTGACCTCCCTTCAATTTGAACTTGGCAACATGTATAGTACTCATGGATTGAAACATGATAATTTAGGGCTATGTCATGCACATACAGTAGACCCTCGTTAAATGGAACCTGAAGGGACCAGGAAAATGTGTTCCGTTTACCAAGAGATGAACAGCAGCGCAGAATACAAGTACGAAACCAACCATATTAGAGGCAGCTGTTACATTTAAGCAGCAGTTTCATTTAAGGAATTTCTGTTTACTGATAGTCTACTGTACTTTTGTTTGAAGCATCTACAGTTCGTGTCATGTCGGCGTAATTTTGACTCGAACTGTTTCATCAGAGCCAACGTTACCTTTAGCAGGCAGATTTGCAGCGACATGATACCGTTATTGCAAGAAATTGCTCATAGCAGTTGTTAGACTAAAAAAAAAAAGTGATAATGTGTTTCAATAAGTGAGTACTGCACATTCTCTCTGGACATTAGGCAACATTGTATAATGAATGCCAAGATTGGAAAAATGCTCTGGATTTCCATTTACACCTGCGAATAGCGCACAAAAGTCACATAAACAACTGCAATTGTAGCTGTTCTGTCCTGCTGGGCAGCAAAAGTACGTAGAAGGTGCTGGTAGAATATGGCATTTTTGTGCCAAAGGAGGTTCAATACCACCAGAAGGGTCCATCAAATTGTAGTATACTTGCAGGTCATCTTTGCACTGTCTATTAGTGGAGAAGGCATCCTGAAAGTGGTGCTAGATGAATGGCATTTAACTAGACTAACAGCAAGTAGTGTTAGATTAACGTATCTATACTCGAAGGCTACAGAGCTGAACTACGCGTGTGCTACCACTGAAGAATATAGTACCACAATTGCGTCCATGTTTTCTATGTGTGAATAAAAGAAAACAAGATTACTTTATTTTCTATGGGACGCTGTTTGAAAAGAGGGTCAGTATGCACCAAGGAGATATTTATGTTTGTTTTACTTAACGCAGTTCTATTTTGCGTTTTTGCACGTGTGAAACGTTGCACCTTTTAAATGCACCTCCCAGTCAAAATGGCGTCTTCGTCTTCCAAGTGAGCTCTCGTCACCCTCCAGCTTTTTCGACAACTTGCCGAAAGAGCTTGTGACGAATTTCACTAACAAATGGCTGTCTAAGCCTGTGACAGCCACTCGAATAATCAAACAGCCGTTACAGGAAATACGAAAGGTTCGCAAACCAATACTAAGTTCAAAATGCGCGCCGAACCGGACTACTTCGTGGAGCAGTACATGTGCAGTAGCTCCGCCCCTGTAGCCTTTCCTTCATTGCCAAGAAAAGTTGTCCACGAGTATAGCTGGATCTATGAAGTTGACTGACACCAGCTTGATATGCATCCATGTGTCACAGGTTTCCCTCCGATTTATGAAGACCACAACAACCGTATGTCAGCCAGAGTAAATGTAGAAATGTCACAAGAATTCGTTCGGTGACCTGTTAAATAAAGAAATGAGAAAAAACACAACAGTAAGGCTCAAAATTACTAACAAGGTGCTTTATTTTTGCAAAATCATAACAAGGAGTGAGTATGGTATCAATGAGTGTCATTAGTTCTGCCAGTTCTCTGAAGGCAGATATAGAAATCAATGCTAGTTAGCACATCTATGGCCAACTTACACATGCGCACTGCTCCTTTACACATTTAGACGAGTTCAGATGAGAAGTGACAGAATATAATTTACTGTATACCGCATAAAGTACCGGGGAAGCACCCAGTTTCACATAAGGCCTAGTATTAACATTTATGAAACTTCCGAATTCTCAAAATTACATATTAAACAGCTCCAAAGTGCCAGCATCAACCCAAATATTCACCTCATTGCGGTCGTTACGAGCCCACCAGGGGCAATCCACTAGCCGCTTGATGCACTACTACACAGTCACCAGGAAGCTTGAAGCCATCGAGTGGCTCCGTGCGTCGGGAAACAGTTAGCTGCACCTCTCGGCATTTTAATACAACCATAAAAAGAATCTGTGAGTGGGACTCCCAAGTATGATGCCCTAAAATCCCCCAACTACAGCAAGCTGAAGATGAAACGCAAGCGCAAGGATGGCACGCCCATCTGCAATGAAGAATTGGTAATAGTGTACGCCATCATTTACAATTTCAAAATAAACAAGCTTTCTTTCATTCCGTAGCCACCATAGCGCTGCCTCAAAGCTTTTCATGGGCCACGATTGTGGTTTTTGATGCTTCGAACAGAAGAGCACACACGTCTAGATTAACGCAATTTTCAGCGGAAGTGGGGTGGGCACTTCTGCGGTACTTTACGGTATATTTGTGTAAGGGCCACACTTTTTTTTTTTCTACAATTTTGACAAGAATTAGTTCTTAAATAAACAGGACCAGGTCGTTCTAACTTTTCAGATGAGTATGGAATGCACCATGATCTGCCATGTTTCTCAGTGATCGCACATCATGACAAAAGCGAATACCATCCTTTACGTAATTTATTATTTCATTACTTGTCTTAGCTATTTCTGCTTACACTTTATTCGACAGGACATTTGTGCATAGCGACATCTTCTGAGCCAACCATGGAGCTGGAGACCCATGTTACTGTCAAACTTTTAATTATTACTTCGAATTCGTAAAGTAGAATATACCACATCGTTACTTGGAATTTGTCAACTCCTATTTTTGATCCATCATTGATCCACCACCACAGCAGCTATCACAGCAGCCATCCATCTGCACTCGACATAGCATAAGGATTAGCCAATGCCCCTTACTAGACAGAAATATACAATGCAAACACAACTGCCAATAAACGCTATGTTATGTGAAGCAGAGACTTTCTCTATGCCACGAGTCCCTAAGCTTTCCTGGATTCACGGAGCGTTGGCTTTGCACAGTTGCTGGAGAGAGAGAGAGAAAAAACTTTATTTATAAAGTCCAGCGAACTTGACTTGGGGTAGGCCTCAACCCCGGCCTAGGCATCGGCCACGAGCCCTTGGGCTCGGGCGGCTTCCTCGGCTCGCTGGACGGCCCAAAGTTGTTCTTTGATTGCGGAGCTGAGCAGAGCCTCCTCCCAGCGCACCCCGCGGTTCGATACTGCCTCCTCATGGTTTCCGTGTGCTTCGTCGTCTAAGCTCGAGCACTCCCATAGTATGTGGCCCAGTGTTGCCCTTCCATCGCACATCTTACATTTGTCTGTCAAATAGAGATCAGGGTAACAGAGGAGAGAAAAAAAAAATTCCACAGTTGCTCCTATTCTTTCACTTACAGAAAATGGATGAAAAAAAGAGTGTGTTGATTTAACGATAAATGTGAAAGAAATGCATTAGCACTACTTTGGGGGGATGGGGCAGGTAGTGTAGTCTTCGCCCCTGAGCAATGTATGCACGAGAAGAGACAGATGGCAAACAGCCAGCACTGTGAGAACGTGCCAAGCGTATCAACACGGTGCCTTGCATGAGAAAATTTCATGAACCCATCAGCATTCTGAAAACTGTGCCAAGTGTTGGAACACGCTTGCTTGCACACGGGACATTCTTAAGAGTTTTTCATTCTGCCCCATGAGCGCATGTAGCTTTTACGTAGCGGTTCATGCTTCAGTACTATAGGTCCAGAGTTCAAATCAAATAGAACATACTCATGCTTATTTTTTATTTACTTAAAGGAGTCCTGAACCATTCTTCTAAGTAATCATTGATTGACCTCAGTATCAGAGTTTATTGCCGTACGAATCGATTACCACAAAAATTTTTCGAATCTGTCAGGAACAAGCAGAGTTGAAGGGATTTGTTCCACGCTTTAAGCACTTTCTCTCTTTTTCGTCCCGATGAGCGTGCTGGAAGCTACACATGATGGGGGGGGGGGGTCACAAAGTCAGCATGCGTCATGACCTTGAATGTGCATCATGAAACACCATCACTCTCTCCCGGTGTGATTTCGCTGCGTGCTAGTATTGCTACTCTGTAATTTTGCACACTATAGAGCGTGGCGCCCAGCATGTGGTGGCACTCCGTCCCAAGAAGTGCATCTGACCCAAACGCTGTTTGTGGTTAATTTCAGCTATCTGTTGTGTGAAGAAAGATCTACTGTATGACAGCCCCCCTAAAGGAGTGTACAGGTCTCTGTATGGATAGAGGGCGCTTGAGAAAGTGGCAACTTTGTGCTCTGCTTGTGAACTCTCCCTGGCACACACGACGGCAAGATTTGGCCGAGTTGTTCACAGCAGCATCTGCTTTCCGCTGTATGTGTTTTTTCACCAAACATGGTGGTTCAAGACCCCTTTAAACGCAGAAAGCACCGTGGCCCTCATTTCTACCAGCGCCCAGTCACACCTGCATAGTGCACAGCGACCAGAGAGACTCAATGGACAATTTTTCTGAGCTGACCTATGCGAATGCAATAAAAGTTTTTTTTTTTCGGTCCGACAGCCGCCATGCTTCAAGAACGCTCTGTGATGAATGTAGACAAACCAGTCAGACTTTAACTTACTGTCAGATCTTGCTGTTGTGCCTCTGCGATTACCACTCACACAGTTCCCTGAAGTACACGACCACACCAGGTGTGCACTACGTAACTTCCATAAGAAAGGGGCCGCGTATAAGTAGACCCTTCCCAAAAATGTAGAGCTAATTTCTCTGTGAGGCAGTCTGCCCGTCGAATGGTAGAACAAGTTTCGCAAACAGCATGCACAAGCATAGTTTGCTCCCACATGAAAAATTTAGACACGGCTTTCATGGTGAAACCATGCACAAAAGGCATAAGACAGAAGCCCCAGCATGTATAGCTAACACTCTCTTTTTCCTTTTTTAAAATGAATGACTGGTGCTACCATTAATCGGGTCAAGGATGTGCGTTTCATTTATTATCATGTTGTTAGGCCATTGTACTATGAATTTGCACTTTTAAACTGGAAGAAATCAGACACAGGCGTTGTTTGTGGCCACGCTAGCCAAGAGAAAAGTAATTTTTTTATGCAGAAGTAAGAGTTTTCTGCATCGGGAGAGTGAAGAGCATTGAAAAATTTCACAGCAGTTATTGGCAGCATTTAGTCTAAAGTCGTGATGAATCACATGAGTTCTTTGGCGAGCTAGTCAGTTGTGTAGTTTACAAGAGTCTAATCACTACAGAGCTTGTCATGTGAAGTAACAAATGGTAAAGCAGCTACTTAAATAGGGTGACAATAAATCACTAATATGCATTTACACACAAGCAGTTGAAAAGCACTCAACAAGCTTTTATGCACCGGACACACAAACAACAGGTTTACACGAGAGAGAAATAAATACCAGCATGACCGTGCACTAACTCAACAAAGACATTTCTATTTTTTTTTTTCTTTTTTTCCCTAAATTTACACAAACTAGCAGAGTAGTATATTTACAAATGTGGGTGTGAGAGTTTGTTGCAGTGTAATAAATGCCCATGTTCTTCCTGCTACTGGCATGAACATTCAAAAACATGCAAGTGGCTGGTAATAAAAAATAATAATAAAAACAAAAGAGAAACAGTATATTACAAAATTTCTACACTAGGGTTCAGACTCATCTGAAGGCTTGGACACACGAATGTACAACGTGCTGTCAACCACGCACTGTCCGTCAACAGCACAATTCCACGTCACCGGAACAGTGTCAATCGATGCACTGCATTCAAGTCTTTCATGAGGCCTTTGAGTGATAACTTCAGCCGCATCATGTCGTCTTCTTCTGTTATGCTTGGATCTGTGCCACTGCTGATGGAGCTCTCACGCTCAAGCACTGGTCACAAAAGAAGGGAAAAAAAGATTCAGCTGAGCATTTAATACGAATAACTGTACAAACACAGTGTAAGCTAATACAGTCAATAATTTGACAGCACAGAGGTGAAAAATAATGTGTATTTTCTTTTTGTTCAAGGCACAATGCAAAATCTAGACCATTCCACTCTGCAAAAATGGTTGACCAGCTGAGCTGGAGGGTGTACTGCTGCCTCTGCCTTTGCCACCATTCTTCATAAGCGCGTTGCTCCTTGGGCAAATTCATGGTCGACCCACACTTGCCATGCACGACCGCGTTAGTCAACTTAGCCAACTGTTGTGGGGAAACGCGTACTGCACCGACACCGACAGGTTGTTTTTTCGGTTACACTCCTGGGTGTCTCTTCAGCATGACTGAGAAGGGCAGAGCAGGAGCAGATAGCCAGATCGCTAAAAATCCGGGGAGGGATTCCTCCTATTGTCTGGGTCGAATCGCGTAGAGCTAATTTCTCCCCTTCCAGTGAACCACTGGTGTAGCTAGGGGGGAGGGGAATGCAGCCCACCTGCTCCGAAAAAATTTCTGGCTACGCTGCTGCAGTAAACACTCACAAGTAAATTAAAAATGAAAGAAAAGCTGTGCGCACATCACATTTTTATTTCTTTTTTGTGCTCTTCAGTCTACTCTCTGCTGATGGCTCTCCACGGTCTCGCATTCGCCAATTGCTCGTGCCATATCAGTGCTGCGGCGAATGCTCGCTGGCGTGTCTCACTTCAATGCTGCTAGCGGTTGTTTCCAGGAGTTGGCTGAACTAGAGGATTAGGTTGAACCCCACAGAGTTCTGAACAGTCAATGTTGTGCAGTAACATGAATAATAGTTTCTCGGGAACGTGAGACTATGGGGAGGATACGCCGAGGTACGGCTCGATGACATACTGAACAGACAGCGAACGGGACTCTCGCCATACAGCGAACACAGGTATCCTAAACTAGCCGGCGCCAGCATTGTTATCGGAGAAATGCTGCACCGCTGCCTCGGTCGGTCGTGAGAACGTGCCGACAATGCAGTTTCCAGCTGACGAGGCAACACTCGAACGGCTGCCACTCTCAACGGCAACCGGCGATGGGCAAAAGCACAGAAATATTCACGATTTCGGCACTGCGCATGGTGAAGAAAACGCAACCACGCAACTACGAGCAGACGAGCTGTCGGTGAGACCGGAAGTGCTAATATTAATGTTTGTTCGGTGTTTTAACGGCATAACACAATATAAACATACATATGATCTACTTATTGAACTCAAAATTAACAACGAAGGTAATAATGAGGGTGTTATCGTGATTATAACATCAGCCAATGGTGGAACTGCCGACAAACGCGTCATATATTGCGGACTAATACATCATTTGTCGAGAGAAGAGGGAGCGATTTTCAGCTTACTTTGAGAATTTATTGTAAATTCCAGGCCGCTCGCTTCGCTATAATATTTGGCTCGCGTGTTCTCGGGAGCCTCGACAACCGATTGGCAGCGCTTTTTGACCCTGCTCAAAAAGTGTTGCAGGGCCCCTTTAATAATTTAACGACAATGAAGTTGTCAAAGGTTAACTTATTAGCCTAAACACATTCAGAGTACCATTTTCAAATAGCTATGAGCTCACCTCGAAGCTGCTCTTCCAAGGCATCCATCCTCTCCTCCAGTTGGTCCTCCAGATCAAGGACATGATGCAACAAGTTTATTTTACAGCCTTCGACATCCAGGCTCTCTGCCTCTGTGCCATTGACCTGCTTCACCGCACCGTTGCTTTTTGTCGGTGAAGCGCTGTGTGTTGCGGTAGCAGAAGTGCTGCTCCCCCTGCCGTCCTCGTCAGTGTTGAGCGAAGTTACTTCCTCTTCACAGCCAATCACGTCCAGTTCCTCCCCTTTGTTGACAACCTCTTCAACACAGCCGACTTCAAAAGCCTCCATGGCCATGTCCTGCACAAGTGGTTTTGCATTCCACCTCCATCAGCGTGGCTTCAACCATCACACACACCGATTAACAGCTTCTAGGTACAAAATAGGACAGTCTGTCTGGCTAGTTGGAACAGAGACATTAATAGGTAATTTGCAGCTCTGAGTGTGAAAACAGAAAGGAAGACAAATGAACAAAAAGTCAAAAAGAGCACCATAAGTTTTCTAAGTACAACTGTTTCAACATCTTGCATCTGCATAGTGAAGAAAAAAGTGAAGAGCACTTCACACATATACAAATGGTAGTGCTTTCACTGTGTTTCATAATGCAGTAGTATGCTTGTCACTCTAATGCATAAACACACATAACTGGGAACTCCTTCCTCCTAACTAGAATACAGCACTATATTGCCAAAGATTTACTTTACTGTATGCCAAATGCATGTTTGGCACACATCTAAAATTCCACGTTAGCAGCTCACTACACAAACTAGCCAAACACCACAAGATCTCGCTGAATTATTATATACAGCGCTTTGGTTTTGTTGCTGCCATCTGTTATAGACACATGTAACCGACACTGGCAGGCATACCACAGAGACCAGGCGGCAAGCATCAGCTTTTGCATGCTGCTCCACCTGAAGTGCTCGCCAGCAGTTGTAGCATAGTACAGTCAAACCTCGATATATCGAACACGGACATATCGAATTAATGCCTATATCGAACGGTTCCTATATCACAGGGAAATCGCATGCATTTTTAATTTTTTATTTCGAACGAAGTTTGACGTATAATGGATATACAGTGAAATCTCGGTATAACGAACTTCAGGGGACCGCGGAAAAATGTTCGTTATTCTGAAAGGTCGTTATAGTGAAATCCCAAAAATTTACCATAACAATAGAATTTCAGTAACGCAAACGTCCTACCTTTGCAACGGTACGTCCTTGAACTCGTTTCTCACAACAATACACACGTGAACGTCAGACAAGACACGTTTATTTGAAATAGTCCGTGATCGTTTTTTTGACGGGTGCAGCACAAACTCTGCGTCACGAACGATTCTAGACCGTCCGCATTTTTATCCGCCGCTTCGGTCGCTGTTCCGCTTTTTTCTATGAATATGCGGAGTTTCCTCAAGTAGTCCAACGCATCTGTGGCCGACACGGACTCGTCGCCATCTTCGGGTGCTACCGTGACATCGTCGTCCATGTCATCGCTGCAATCCTTTAAGGCCCAACTGCATGCACGCGAGTTTTGAGCGACGGCCGACAGGATTTGCTGTCGCGGAGGGCCATCCATCGCCGTCGTTTGTCGCAGGGGTGCAATCGCGAAACGATGCTATTTCCGATTCCACACGGCTGGCTGATCGCGCTGATAACGCGGACGGACCGTCGTTCTGACCACTGGCCAAGCGCGAAAAGCACGAAAGGCATTGGAATCTGAAACAGAATCGTTCCGCGATAGCATCCCAGGTTTCTGGAAAGCCAGAAAACATCGCTTGTCGCCCGGAAGTGAGCATGACGATATCCAACAAAATGGCAGCATCTCTGACCCTTGCTTCGGTTGCAATTTGCTCGTGATGCTTCCAATCGGCGCGTACTTCAAGGAATGCAAGTTATAGACTACCTTATTTACAGCCCCATCTCACGCGGAGAGCGAGGCAGCGGCCGTATTTTGTCGTTATTTATGATCGACGGTTCGTTTTGATGTTTCGGTGGTAGCTTGCTGCAGTGGTGGTAGCTTGCTGCAATGTCAACATCGTCGTCGTGTGAGGTAGCCCTTCTCCCTGCGAAGCAACGACGTGAGGCGCTGCGGCTTTTCTTAAACGTTCTCTGACAGCAAGAGGAAACGTTGTCGAAATGCGCCTCGTGGACTAACCCCAACATAACGCAGTTTGCAAAGTGCGACGTAGCGTAGGCAGCGTACGCTTCCAGGCGCCCCATGGGATCACAGCAAATACTACTGTCGCGGTTAAACATAAGATTGCGAAAAAAGGAAGTCCCGAAACGCTTTTATGGCATCTTTATCTCAAACAAGACAATAATAAATTTGGCATGTTGTCATTCATCTACTCTGTAATTCTTTTTCGTAATTGGCCTGCGTGCGCGCAATAGTTTTCAATCGAGCAGCGCGACGGAGCCCGTTTGTCGCAGTCGCCTTCGCTCGGAAGTCGCGTGCTATGCATGCGGTTGGGCCTTTACAAAACCTGATGCGTTGTCGCCTCCGCAACGAAGGGAAAAAAAAAAAGTTCTCCGCCCGCGTCTTTCTCCTCCCGTGCCATCTCAGGTTTTAGCGGGAGGGCGTCCGCTCTTCGCGCTGCGTCGTCTGCTACGTTACAGCTCCGACTGCCATGACCGATACACTGAAATCTAAGAATCCTCGCATTTCGGGATATAAGTTCGTAGTACTGAGGCGTTGTTAAGATTACACGGGAATTAAATAACGATCGTTATTCTGAAATGTTCGTTAATCTGAAGTTCGTAGTAGTGAAATATTTTTACATTGAAACTATAAGCAGTCGGTACGGGATTTCTTAAAAGTTCGTTAGTTTGAAATGTTCGTTAATGTGGTGTTCGTTGTAACGAGATTTGACTGTATCGAACTCGGCCACCCCAAACCGCCCGCGCTCCGTTGACAGGCGGCGAGCTTTCCCGCAACTCTCGAAAATAGCAGTAGCGCGGTGGGCGTTTACGACTGCTGCACACATCGATGGCGCCGAGTGCGCCACTTGAACGTAGTGGCATACGCACGCCGCAGCCTTGCAGCAACGACGCACTGCACTTGTTGCACCAGCTCCTCCTTGATAGTATCGCCAGGCATCCGTCGCATCGGTCGTTGTTGTGCTCGTGTGTTAGGCCTGCTGCGCGTTGTGGTGTGTGTAGCGATGGCTGCAGACGCGAAGAAACGGACGACCCTGACTTTTGCAGCAAAACTGGAAGCAATCCAGCGCGTTGAGAATGGTGAGAAGAAGTCGAGCGTTGCGGACGGGTTAGGCATACCAAGGAGCACATTGAGTACTCTGCTCAAAAACAAAGCCGACATAAAGGCCAAGGCCGAGAAGAGTCGGCACTCGGGCGCGCGGCGTGTACGCAAAGCTGCTTTTGAAGATGTTGAGAAGTCTCTCCACAAGTGGTTCATGGACGCAAGGGCCCGAAATATTCCTGTATAGGCACCGTACACTGACCAGAGGGAGCTGCGTTGCTCGCACTGGCCCGTCCCAAGTTCGCTGGCATTGACCGTTAGGGGCACGAAGAAAACAGACGCGCGAGCGCGTCCCCCGTGTATCCCGGCCGCAGTCCGCCCACTCATTCAGAGAGGGAGACGCGCACATCGCGTTCAATTTTGAGCAACCCCGTCTCATTATTGCGTTTTTTGTCCGCTAGGTTTTGCGTTCTGGCGCTGCAGTCGCACTGGAAAACTCGACTGTACGGTGCCTATCGGGGCCGATGTTGCAACAGAAGGCAAAGAACTTTGCATTCATTCTCGGCGTCGAGAATTCCAGTGCGAGTAGCGGTTGGCTACAACGTTTTAAGACTCGTTTCAACATTGTCGGGAAGACTGTGTCGGGAGAGAGTGAGGACGCCAATGATGAAGAAATTCAGAAGTGGCTTGATCACGAGTGGCCCAAAGTTCTCGCCAAGTATGAGCCGAGCCAAATCTTTAATGCTGACGAGACGGGCCTGTTCTGGCAAATGCTTCCGCGGCAAACGCTGGACACTCGCGGGGACAAGTGCCACGGGGGCAAGCAAGGCAAGGCCCGTGTGACGGTCCTATTGGCTGCCAATATGGATGGGAGCACGAAGCTGCGGCCACTTGTAATTGGCAAATTTAAAACCCCGAGGTGCATGCGGAACTGCCCCAATATTCCGGTGACTTATGCCTGGAATAAGAAGTCGTGGATGACGAGGGATATTTTCCTCAAGTGGCTGAAGGCGTGGGATTCGGACCCGGTGCGTCAGGGACGGAAGGTATGCCTTATCATCGATAACTGCACGGCACACCACACCGATGCCCAGCTGAGCAACATCGAAGTGGTATTTCTGCCGCCCAACACCACTTCGAAGCTCCAACCGTTGGACCAGGGCATTATCCGCGCATTTTGCTTGTAAGACTCCGGATGGGCCAAGATCTGAAGATCGATCTTTTGGGCGCCATCCAAATGCTCAAGGCGTCGTGGGAAATCGTCAAGCAGTCGACGATAGCCAACTGCTTTCGGCATGCGGGCTTCGGTGGACGCACTGACGAAGCATCAGTGGAAGAATCCGAGGAAGCTGGGTTGGCATGCGCAGATGAAGAAAGCGAGATCGCCGAAACGTGGAGCAAGCTGGAGAGCTTTGTTGGTGCGGAGCCGCAAAGCATGTGCATCGAAGACTTCGTTGGAGGTGACGACAGCACTGGTACAACGGCGGAGCTAACGGATGTAGAGATCGTCACTGAAGCTACCGCTGAGCAGCCGAATGAAGACGCTGCCGAGGTGGATCCCGCAAGCGCTGATGGTGCCCCGCTCCCGACATCAGCTGAGGTCGTAGCCGCTTTGGCCCTTGCGCGCCGCCACTGCAGCGCGATTGAAGGCACCGGCCTTTCACTTGTGGACCGCCTGGACTATGTTGAGGACGCAGTCGTCAAACACGCCATTGCCAACAAAAAGCAGGCTACTCTTTTTCAGTATTTTAAGCCAACACAATAAATACTTTGTTTGAATCTTCAAGTGAGTATTTACTGCACCACGATTGGTTCGTTGGTTGTTTTCCACAAGTTCTTGACGCATGTTTTACGTGATTTTTTATATCGAATTCTGGATATATCGAACTATTTCGCGATCGCCGTGCCATTCGATATATCGAGGTTCGACTGTATGTATAGGCTTTCAAGTTAGACTGACCCTAGCTGTTGAAGTCAATCCGCGGTTGTGAAGTGTCGTCTGGGGAAAGCTTTACTGAAATAATTTTCCAAAACATTTCATTACTGAACATGTTAGAATAAATTTAACTGTCCTGCTACCATGACTTAAGGAGGTGAGTTTCACTGCCAGAGCGCACTCTCTCCCCATTTGCTTCACACAGCGCCCACATCAGTGGAGCTCCTTTGCATTCTTTCAAGCGCTGGAGAAGAGGGAGCGTGTCATGATGACATGACGAGCCCCGAGCATTCTTTACAGCGCAGCTCTTAAGCGCCTGTTTGTGCGTCTCGTGTCTGTGTAACTGAGCAAACAATCCACTGGCACAGGAGAAGATGAAAGAGTGAATGCGGAGTGCAGCAGGGGATGAATGACAGCAATAGCTGAGAGATCAAGAGGACGGAAGTGGAGGAAGGTACAGCGGAAGCATAAGCAGAAGAGCGCAGGTCTCTGTAGTGGCCAAGAGGTGGCCCCAGGGTAGCGTGATGTCATCCGTTTGCAAACGAATTCATAGGTTAGATGTAGGGGTGTGCGAATATTCGACATTTCGAATATTTTTCGAATAGTATAGTTATCGAATTTGGGCAGGAAGTCCAAAAAATCGAAAGCCGAAGCTTTTTAGCATCCAAAATTTCAGATGTTTTATATATCGACGTCTATGAGGCAGATTTGGAACTCCGGACTTGAAGGGAGCACACCCTTGTCTGCCACATCAGTTGGGCTTCCACAGAAGTTGAAAGAGGAGGAGAGGCTGAGGAAATGGCATCTTTGCCTATCACGGGTAAAGTGTTGTCGGCAACACTTTGGTTGCACCATATCATGTACATCAATAGAATTCGGCCTCTACATTGCCTCATTCTTGATAAGACAACTATGAAACACCACCCCACCAGCGCTTCATCAACCTAGCGAAAGAAACACTTTCATGTTGCTATCTCATAAGAATATGCTTAGGAATTCTCTCTAACTTTTTTTTTCTGCAATTTCGCTTCAAAGTATTCGAAAAATATTCTAGAAATATTTGGGAATATTCGAAAAATATTCGATTCGATTCGCACTCACACTTCAATATTCGAATTCGCTTCACACCCAAAATTCTGCTATTTGCACAGCTCTAGTGAGATGTCTACTGATTCCATAATGAGGAAACAATGTGGTGCATAAGTAGAGGTCTGTCTACAGTGACTGCTGTGAAATGCACCCGCGCATCAATGCAATGTGCCGCGCAACACATGGCCTGCACGAACCGTGCTACTCGCAGTGTTCTCTTAATGATAATACAAAATAATAGGCTCAGCCAATTCTTTCTGAACAACAAGCGATGGAACTGGCAGAAATTCTTCAGCTGCTGCTGCTGCTAAACGAAAGCCATCAAGCAGAGGCTCCATTGCGTTGTTGAAGCATCTAGTGGTTTTCACTGCCACAGCAGCACCCCGCCATTTGCGCTGCCGCGACATCACGCACATGTCCGACACAAAATCTTTGCCTCATATATTGCAGAATGAAAAAACCCTAACAGCTGTGCTCAAATTTTGCACTACGGATTACCGTAATGACTGGTGAACATTTTCTTTCTATATGTATTGCTATGTAGCAATGTGGGAGTCCGACCTTTCACCCTTGAAGCACAATGCGGCTCCTGCATAATAAGGAGAGGTGTGCGGCCTTCCGTTTTCAATTTCAACTGCCTTTGCACCATGCAGACATTTCATAATTTGCAGATACAATTGCCAGCCACCAAGCGATCTACGGGACATGCTTGTTTGTTTGCAATGCCCTTAAGTGGTAAGGGGCCCTTTAAACAGAACCCACCAAACAGAAGGCATAATCATAATGAGTAAACCATACTTAACGAAACATTGATCTGTAAAATTGGCTAAATGAGTTAACTCAAAAACATGAAATGCATTAAGCACCAGCAGGGACAGCAATGCAAGCTTGTGCCTCCTCCTTCTTACCTGCACCAGAAGATCACCTGCGCTGCTGTCACCACCAGTGCTGATGATGACATCTGGAGCTTCCTGTGTCAGCTCTGTGGTGGCTGTGTTTTTTTCAGGTGCGAAGTAAGCGTGATCATAAGTTGACAGGTGCATGTGCCCACCCGGCCTTAGCTCATCCTTTTCAGGACTACTGGGTGTGGCGTCTTGCTTCTCAAGGATATCAGCAACCTCACTGACACTTCTTTTCACCCATGGCGTAGTGAAGTACTTCAAGTCAGGATGGCTCTCCTCACTGAAAGATAAAATGAAGCACTGCATAAACCAGAGTCTATCTCTGCTACGCAGCACCAAGGAACCTCAGCAACATGCCGGCAGTTGAAATAACGTAAATTTTCACAGTGCACTTTGTAAAATTTCAAATTATTATGTATTGCACAAACAGAAAAGGAGCAGCAAGGTTTCACTCACCACAGAAACAAGCCTTTATAGAGCAGGGAAGCCACACACACACACGCTCACACACAATGAGCTCAAAAATGGGAGGACACAATACGTCCTTTTTCTGCACAAAACGTGCCTCGACAAATGACGAAAACACTACATAAAAATGCCAATTTGTTACCTTGCCACGTTGATCTTATGGGTGATGCTATGGAGCACAGCCCGGACATTGTGCACAGAACACATGAGCTCATGAGAGGCCTTGATATGCTCAGGGTTGGGAAGGTTAGCGGGCCTCTCTTTCAGAAAGCCGAAGGAGGCCAACTTGCCATGATGGAACCAATCAGGGTCCAGCTTTGACCGAGAACTTCCTTGCGTGCTTGCTAAAAACAGTCAAGGAAAAAAAAAGAGAGAGAGATGAGTCGGGTCACACATCCTCTACTCTGTTTTTCTATTAGCGCCTTAACAGTAAAAGGAGCACAGGCTTGTGTAACACGTGAATGTGTGAGTGCTGCACATGACGTGTAATTTATTTTTAAAACTGAACACAATTTTTAAAAGTTCCTTATGCATGTACCACAGTTCGGTATCTTCTAGTCCATTCATTGAAAATATGGACATCTCGGAGGGGACAAGAAATTGCAACATTGATTTAGCTAGTTCTGAAACTTACTTTATGGAACCTGTTGCAATCGTAGAAATGTAGCCGGACCGCAATGGAGTCATGCCTCGTAAGCTGAACTTCTGAAGATAGCAGTGTTTGGCGATTATGGCTTTCAAGAAAAGCTACAGCATACATTGATGTTTCAGTTAACAGCCCCTGCTTCCTTCTACAGACATTTTTAAAGTGACGTACGTCCCCTTATGTTGACACTGTACTGGGCAGAAAATCAGCTTCCAGTACTCACCACTCACACATATTCAAATTCACAGGTACGATTAAAGCAAAATTCTGCTTAGAGTCACTGATCTAACAACTGTCCTACCCTGCAAGGCACAACTCATAGACACTTGCAAACGAAATCTTCAAGCGCTACAGCAAGACCACTTTCGCAAGACTCACAACACCACCGCTGCCCAGAAAGGATGTCGGTAGTAATGTAAATTAATTTCTGAGGTATGCACCAAAACCGGAATTAATTACGAGGCAAGCCATAGTAGAGAATTCCTGAATAATTCTTACTACCTGGACGTCTTTTTAACTTGCACCTTAATACAAGTACACCGACATCTTAAAAGCAAAACAGTCTGCATTATTAAAGAAAGTAGTAACAATGTAAAAAAACTTTAGGAGCAGAGCATGCAAGATCGAAGAAGATGTAATGGCAACTATGCAGCTAGCAAGAGTTTGAGCAAAAGCATGCGAAAGGCGCCAGTTTAGCAGCGCTAAAAGAAAGGGCGCGGCAAAAGCATCAAAGAAATTAAACACCTGAGCCAAGTTCTTGGTTGCACTCCGTTGCGGCCTGCAAGTCCGTATTATCTAAAAATGAGAATCAACAAAGGTTTCAGGCAATTTAGGAAGGAGTGCAGGGGTTCTCCAATTGCTCCAATCAAAATGCAAAACAGACCACCCTTAACACTTCAATGCTGGAATACAGTGAACATAAGTCACAGTAGTGACCTGTGTAGTGCTGATGATGAACTGACATGCAGCGAATCCTCAAGATGAGAAAGGGAAAACCTAATGAGCAGAAATGAGAAAATATTGAACACTGAATAACAGAACTTAGGTGTGTCATGAGTTGGCACATTTTATAACCGAAACGCACTTATCAATTATAATTATTATACAGCCACATCGTAAGTCCAATTACGTTTACATATAGCATATATGAAAGCATAGTCTTCTCCCATAAGCAGGAACCACTAGAATGTATTTGCAGGATTTTAATACTGTACCTACTCCTAGCAGAAACTAGGTCAATGAGCCACTATTTCACCCTTAGGAAATGATGCTTTGCATGTGAAGTTTTTGACAAGGCCTGGACATTTTGAGAAAAGCCTACATGACTGCATCAATTCTGGCAGATAAATTGTAGTTGACCTCTCCGTAAAACCAAGTACATTTCACAGAATGCCACGCGAAACAATTGAATTTTGAAGTAGAAAAATGTACAATAAGGAAAAAATGTGAATGAATATGCACATGAAGGCATTCATATTTTCGTACCAGACATCCTTAAGATATAATCTTTTTTGGCAAATGGTCTGGAACTAATCTAGCGCATTTTGACCTCCTTTACAAGCATGTACTCAGTGTAATTAAAGTGTTTTATTCAAGTGAAAGAAAGAATTTGAAAGAGCGCTATGGTGTGAAGTTAACTATTACCGTGCAGAGCCAACTGCGTGGCTACTGCACGGTAATAAATAAGACACACCCCATGCTAAGCGGCACAATGTTCTATGGCGTGCCTATGGCATAACCTCACACCAAGTCGAGGCCTGCAGAAGCGGTGGCGGCAGCCAACATAGCTGAAGTCAATGTCACAATAGGACTAAAACAAGCTTTAAAAGTAACGTTAACAGTGTATTGACACGGGAAGCTCGTAGTAGACATCTTATGGTGTAAAGAGAGTTTGTGCAAATAAAGCAGCTAAGTTGTGCAACTGTGCCCAAGCTATGCGCAAAAAGTATGCCACTCATGCTAGACAGTTCTATGCCTTGTTAAAGATGAATTCGATAAGTCGATAAGCGAGAGCCTTACATGCATGCAGCAGCAAAGATACTACAAGAAAGGCACAAGCGTACACTACTAAACCATCTTTCTACTTATGTGTTTATGCTTTTACCTTTGGGTGCAACGCACATGTAGCAGATGTACTTGTCTGGGACGTCTTTTTCTTCCTCAATTTTGAAGCATGCTCCGTGCTGCCATGTGAGGCAGACTTCGCACTGTGAAGATAGACAAAGACAGGTGAGATCGCAGTCTTTGTCCTTACAACGAACTCATTGCAGCATGACAAAAGAAAAGAGAAGCTAAAGCTGCCGTGAGGTAGGTCACTATTATTGGCGATAATGTTGGTGAGCAGAGAATTTCAATGCATCAAACAAGCCTGAATGACAGAGAATAAAGTGCTTGACCACTGCTTGATGGAACACATATAAACAAGGGGAGAGGTGCATGTGAAAATACAAGACCCACAGAGGACTAAACAGAACTCGTACCTGCATCATGAGGCCACTTTCCTCTTCACAATTGCACACGCACATTACAACTTCGTCACTTTTGACCTCTACAGACGTGTCACCATCAATTGTTGGCGTACTCTCGGGTCCATGCCCTGAAGTCTCCTTGGCTGTGCAAAAGTAAGCGCAGGCAACATTATTTTACAATAAAAATGTGCTGTAAGCATATTTTTAAGTAACACACGTATACATCAGAAAGCAAAGAATACAGGAAAACGTGTTTGAAGGCACGCTAAGCAATCCTACTTGTATAGTCGAGCCATTTAGGAACAGAGTAATGAATGTTAAAACAATTCCAGCAGTGATGCTACCGAGGACTTCTGATTTGGAGCAATTTTTGGAGCAGTAAAATTTCCGTTTTGGAGCACTTTGGAGCAGCAAAATTTTCATCTTGGAGCACTTTGGAGCAGATAATTTTGCATCTGGGAGCACTCTGGAGCAGCGAATTTTACATCCTGGAGTGCACCACAGAAGCATATTGCAATAACATTCAAGCACCGGAATATTACTATGGGGCTCTTATGAAGGCTAGAAATATTTCGATTAATTGCAAATCTCATGGAAAAAATCATCTCAGGAGAACTCCATACTTCACTCGCTAATGAAAAAAATAAGGGCTCATGCAGTTGAGTGTTCTGAATTAACCTCTTTGGCGATTATTTTCGACACTAGCAAATACACAAAATACCAGATCAATAAAACTGCACTTTATGAAATACCACTCTCAATACATCTATGTGGTTGCAGACATTGTAGACAAACGCCGTGATGTACAGCAGTGCCTCAATGCCAAAGAGCCACACTGTCCCTAATGCATTCCCCTAAGAAAACTCCAAGGCGAAAGCCAGGTTCTTTTTCTTCTCGATCGGCGGGTTGATCCTCCCCCTCCTTCTCTGCAAGCTATCTGCACCTCACCTGGTTTTGCGCTAGCTCCATGTTCGGCGCACCAATTACGGAAGCAGTGTAAAGCGACGATGTCGTGATGGCGTCATCACGTGACATCACGATATATGACGCCATGATGACGTCACAAGTTTTGACGATCTATGACGTGATAATGACGCCATCACATGATTATTTTTGCATCAATCGATTGACGCCGCGGACGGTCAATTTTCGTGTTTGATAAAGCATCTGATGCTTTCGCATAATATTGCGTATTGAACGTTAACAACATGGCCTTACATACCAAACTGTCCTCCACCATGTTACCTTTTTGCCATGCGCGAAACAGCTTCGCTTATCATCCACTTCACAGAGTGAAATGGCTCCTCAACTTTTTTAAAATGTTTATTGTGATAACGATTATATGGACGCTCTCCACGGATTTTTGCCGTCGCCATTGCTGTAATTTTCTGCATAAAGACCAAATTATTAACATCACCACGTGCATTCTAGCCGCGGGTAAAAGCTCGCGAGCGCTGGCGACGAGCGCGGCTGAAGCGGAGATTAAGCTAGCCGGCCGTCTGTCTCCGTCGCACGGACAGCGCATGAGATAGCATCTTCCCGCGTGCGGGCCTGCCGTCGATTGCTCATCAAACACAGAGGAAACGCCCCGCCCGTCTTTCGTAGGGAGCATGAAAGGACGCCAGGGGAGCGGGGGGGGGGGGGGGGGGGGGGGGGGGGGGGGGGGGCGAGGGGACCGCATCGTTCGAAGGGCGCAGTCGCTTGCGCGCGCGCCATCTCGAGGCATCAGGAGACGGCTGGTAAACTTGCTGTGCTCTCAACGCTTACTTCGTGTTTAGAGAACTCAGAGCAAGAAGACGCTTCGGTTCCTGGAGCGGCCATATTCCCTTAAACCAGTGTTTTGTTGAGTTACGCGAGATCGAATCCAAAAGAGTTAGCTACTAGCCTTACTTCGTTTAACAATTCAATTTGTTGGTATCACATTCATTGTTTCGCCCTTAAGCGAAACTGAGTTTTTTTTACCCGTCAGCTATTGACCACCGAAAGCGAGGGGCGGACGTGTAACGTGGGGTAGCCGCTTCACTGTGGGCCGTCAGCGACGGGCCCGCTACTGACAGCTGCGTATTTGCGGCTGCTCCGACCAGGATATATGCTTTTATTAATGAGATGACATTTTTAAAAAGCAAGCAAAAAATTCGAATTGGAACCCTAGCACGTGAGCTCGAAAGGGCAGGGCCTTTTAGGGGGTATTTACCGCAGAGTGATTAAACTCGGACGTGCTGGTATAAGCAATTACGAAAAAGCTCTTCCGAATGAAGATCTATGGATAAAGTATATCTGAGGAAAAGTGTGAACGTGTTTCCACCGTTCGCGTGCTCTTCCATAAACGCGAAGCGAGGAAAATTCGATATTGTTCCATATATATAGTGCTAGCGATCCCAGATTTCATTCTGCGATGTCCGGAAACAGAAGTGACAGACATTTTACCAGCACACATGTAGTTATTACTGAGCATTGCTTTCCTTATGTGCTGTGCGACGCTTGAAACGAGCTATCAGCTGCGTTTCTAGAACAGACGACGTCCGCCGATGAATCGCCGTCGCACTTTCTCGCTACCGAGAGGCCTAGACGTCACGAGCCTCTGCGGAGAGCGCGTTTTGCTGTCGAGCCGACTTGCAGAACACAAGCTGCGTCGGCACCGTGCATGGCATCGTGGCTTATTCGGGACGCACGTGCGAGCGCTATTTATTCAGTGGAATAATTCCTGGTCCATGGTTGCGACTTTGGCAGCCCCAAGATCAAGCTGCACATGTTCTGACGCGCCGGCCGTGCGATTGCTGGTGATAGACGCCCCCAAACCCGAGACTTTGGCGCAGTTTGGCGCAATTTTCGTCGATATTATCAGGATGGCGCAGTAAATACAATTTGGCGCACTTTGGCGCAGTTGGCGCAGGAGTGGAATCACTGCCATTAGTAAATCGAATGTCTGCGATAAGGTTTATTTTTATACACAGAGAAAGACCTCAATGTAGTCGTGGTGCCTTGATGCACACAGTTTTTACTTGGTGTGCGGTCTCTGTCAGTACATGGTGTGTCAAAAGCAAATCATGAATGAACTTCTTGAAAGGATGGGCACAAATTTAGACCACGAAAGTGAGACAACAAGACGAGCGCCTTTCACTTTCGTGGTGTCAAATTTGCGCCTATCCTTTCAAGATGCTTCACCAACTAGCCCCTCAAGAAATACTTCTATGTAAGAACAATGGACAGATGAGCCATCAGAAGGAACGCAGATCATGTCGGATGCACATGTTCACAAATTCATGGAAACAGTTTGGAGCTTTGTCGAGACACAAGATTAAGCACACAAATGAGAGTGTGTGCTTGTAAGACATGCGGGCTGCTCGCCCACGAACCCGAGACGGTGACTTAATGATTGTCAGCCCACACGTATGCATTATCCCAGGATGGATTACCAATCAGCCACCTGTGCGAAAAGCTTTCTGCCACTGCTTGAAGTCTCTTAGCACATGTCCCAGGGGCAAGTTTTCATCCAGGCCACAGTAACCAAATTGTTAGACCTAATCAGCACTGCTTCGTCAGGTGTTGGCAGCTGAAGCTGCGGTATCATGCCGAAGAGAATTGTTTCATGAGAATCTGTGCTGGCACCGGTGAAAAATTATACCGTTGTAATCTTACACCTAAAATTTAGCTGCATTGGTAGTTTGTTTCACTGCGTTATCGTACTTCCCCTCTCCTCACTTTTCGCAACTGTGTCCTCAAAGTTTCCGGGATCTTCAGCTAAAGCCAGTGCAAGAAGCTGGCACTATACTAGACGTAAAAGATCAATGTAGTTTATCTTTAGTGATCATGCTTTTACCAAGCTTCTTGTTCTTATGTTCAACAGAAACTGCAAAAAGAACCAGGGTAGCAGAGCAAGACGGTCACCTGTCTCGGAAGTCTTTGCCTTACGGCCGCTTTCTTCCTTAACCGTGGCACTGCGCTTGCTCCCATCATCAGACTTGTCACTGCGCGTGCTCGAAGTGCGCTTGCGCTTGCGGTCACTTGCAGATCCGGCCGACGTCCTGCGACTGGCCGCAGCCTCCATGTCGGCTATCAGCGCTTTCTCTGTCTTGGCAATCTTGCGCTTCTCCCGACCTTCGACCAGAGTTGTGAAGTGAGGTATGAAGCGCATGCGCCTTGGCTTGGCGAGCGGAACTGTTGCTCCGGTGGGGGTGGTGGTGACTGTAGCAGGGGCCACTGTTGCTGCAGCTCCCTGCTGTGCCTCAGTGGCTGGTGTAGGTGTCAGGAGAGCTCTGAGGGAATGCTCCAGTGCAGGGGTCTGCTCTGGTACAGTCTGTTGTACTGGTTGCTGTTGCTCAGAAGTTGCTGCACCTGGAAGAGAGAAACGCACATTTAAACTGGCTGTGCGGGCCCAAGCAAATGTGATTAAGCGGGGACATGGCACTTGAAGAAAAAGTTTTTTATTTCTTGACCGATTTTGATGAAACTTCCCGAGTTTATGTACATTTGTGTGCTAATTTCAAATATGTAATTACTTTCTTGGTATGATGTGTAGTTTTTAAAATACAAAATATTTCATGTGTCTTTTGGGGAGCAAGGTTTTTTCTAAACTGAGTAAGTTACAAAGTAAATCAGCATATCAGGATAATCTGGATTCTTAACTGTGTGCAGTGCAACAAAAATGGATGTTATAACACCATTAGAATAAAAGTTATGGTATGTTCAACATGCACGAGTGAAATTCCAGCTTAAAATTAACTCACTCGCAAATGTTCAACATACCATAACTTTTGTTCAAATACGCTTAGAACATCCATTTTTGCTGCACTGCACACAGTTCTGATTGCACATTATCCGGATATGCTGATTTACTTTGTAACGCACTCAGTTTAGAAATAATCTTGCTCCCCAATAGGCACATGAAATATTTTGTATTTTAAAAACTGCACAATATACTAAAAAAGTAATTGGATATTTGAAATCAGCACACAAATATACATAAAGTTGTCAAAATTCATCAAAATCAATAAAGAAATAAAGAAAAATTTTTAAGAGCAGTGTCCCCCCTTAAAAGCATAAGGCAATGGGTTTCATTAGCATCGTGCCACCTGTGGCACCACTGACAAATTGCGAATGGTGGCACTTCATACGTGAGCACAAAATATATAGAACATGTGAGAAACCATTTTTACTTCCGCTGATCCCAAGCTATGGCAACAAAGATGCAATAATGCACCCCACTGCTGTGTAGGAGATGCAGCTGTTTAGATAGTGACCATCAATCTTTGCTAAAACTGGCCTCTAGATAACTACAGCTGTGTTTCATAGTGCATGTGGTCATGATGTGACCCAACTGTCCTTGCTTTGCCTCAAATGTCTGAATTACTTGTACTGAGCTTAGTAAAGACCAGAATATAGGTCAAATTAAGGGAAAAAAGAAAAGGAAAACAAAAACGCAGTGAAAAGTCGACCCCCGCCTCATACACCCGTCATTGGCAGAAAAGCTTCGGGAGTCTGGCAACTATGAGCAACAGAAGTGAACTATTTCTACCGCCATTACCATCATCGGTGTCACTTTCTTTACTACCAACCTTGTGTTGCAGGTGGCCCTATATTGCGTTTTCATTATGTCTCGTGAATCTATTTCGGCTCCGGGCTGCATTTCCCCCTAGTTCCTGATGAAAACAAAGCGGTGGCTGGCGACAGCTCACCCTAGCGTTCAAGAACACAGCAATTGAGTTCGTGATGGCATGCAGAAATCTGGCAGCACACTGTGAGTTTGGAGTGTGTGAGGGAAGTGTTGGGATCACGGTGTAAGATATATACTCTTTAGGTGGGGACACTCCTCGGCTCGCATGCAGAGCGCGTTTGACCAGATAAAGTAACAACGGCGCGCGTCTGTTGGTCCGGTGACCGCAGCGGGTATCTAGCGGCGGGAAGACGCAACTATGAGAGAGAAAATGCTTTCTGCACCGTTGCTATAGCAACCAACGCGGTCGGCGGCAACGCCGGCGTCCACTGCATGTCTTGTTTTTTGCTCGTGAAAAACGCGGTATGCGTTTCTAACTTGAGTTGCTGGCGTGCCGTAGCCATTACTCTATGCCGTAGCCGCGTTCGCTGACTAGGAAATTCAGATTTCCCGCGAAGCGCCAGTTGCTGCGGAAACGCGTTTTTGTGTTGAAGTTGCATCATCCTGCCGGTAGGTATCCGCTGCTGTCAGCGGTCCGACGGGCTCTCGGCGTTGTTACTTTATCTGGTCGATCGCGTCTCGCGAGTGTCCTCACCTAAAGAGTATATATCTTACACCGTGGTTGGGATACTAGCGCAGGAAAAGATGAATGCGACTGAGAGCTGTGAATCATTAATAATAAATAAAATTTTTACGGTACATGTGAACATGATTTACTAATATTACTCCCATGAAAAGCCGAGGTGCGATGGCAGAAGAGGTACCTTTGCTAAATGGTCTTTACCCTAAAGGTGATATAAATTAATAGCATTAATTTAAAAAAAAAATTCTTTGAATTCTACAAGAGAACATCGGGTCTCAAAAACCCCCAACGTAAAAAACTCTTGGCAAATTACCTGTTTCAGTTGGTTCCTCCAATACGGCTGGAACACTAGCTGTGTCAGGACACGCAGATGATTCGACAATGTGCGGTCCATTTCCCTCCTGGTGACTGACAGCCTCAACTGGTTCTTCGCATGCTGCCTCAGGCACGGAAGTCACTGAAGGATGCTCTGACTTGATTTTCCCCATCTCTTGATCCAACTCAACTGCTTCACAGGAGACTGGCAGGGACTGTTCCGGAGTTGCACTTGGCGGAGTACGATCAGGCGTTGCCGGCAACACGGGCTTGTTCCCATGGTAGTGCTTGAGGTGTGATGCCAGCAGGGGTTCCTTGCGGAAACTCTTGTTGCAACCCTCAAAATGACACTTGAAATGGTTGTGATCCTCCTCGATAATAAACTCCTTGGGGGCAACTGTGTAGAAAACAGCAAGGTGAGACGAGTGATTTCTGAAAGAATGTTAATTCCAAAAGTTCCAAGAAAGGAGGAATCACGAGACAATTTTCCACAGCAGCCACACAAACACAACCACCACTTGCACACAAACACACACATTCTTGATACAGCTACAATCACAAAGTTTAATTTAATGAGCCTTGTAACAGTTCTCTGAGTAATCATACAAAGACCTCACCATTGGACTCTTTTGCCGCAAATATTTATTGAATCCGTCAAGTACACGTAATGTTACAGGTGGTTACTGTACAAGGCATGCACCTTCCTTTAGTTGCTATGAGTGCGCTACACAGGGAGCGGATAACAAGGAGCAAGGTCCCAACAAAAATTATGCCAATGCGCATCATGGCCTTGAGCTGTTTACCTCTAGCCCATGCGTTCCTAAGAGGGGGATCATGACCGGCTCACGGCCCTATGTAGACAAAGTGGACGAAATGAATGTATCCAAGAAATAGACCACATTAGTACTAAGCATAGGTCGGCAATGAAAGGTGTAACTCACTCAGTCTCACTCAAGAAATATATTGCTGCAGTGTGGTGAGGATACTCAGGGCAGTGTTGACTGTTGCCACTCGGACATAAATGAAGGCGGTTGGCTGTTGTAGCTATAACTACTGCAGGGCGCATAAAACGACTCGACGTAAGTAGCCGCTGGTGGCGAAGCCCTCAACCGTGGACTGTGGTTGGAGTAGCTGCGCTCGTCGAAACTCGCAGCATTGATGCTTGTGGATGTACTACAGTGCGGGTCTCCAGCTTGCATGGGAACAGAGACATGGCGACGCAGTTCCTCACGTACAATCTGACGAATGGTGGAGGAAAGGTCGGCAGGTAGGGAATTTTGGCAGACATTGACGGTGGCAACAGTCGTGACGTTGGCCAGATGTCCGAACTTCAATGTGATGCGATGAGTTTTAAGAGCCTCGAAGGTTTGGCAGTGTTTAATCACGGCCACATTCCAGACACTCCTCGCCAATGAGGAAGTGGTAGCCGTCATCGGCGATTCCCTTGAGTATATGGCCCACTTTGTCTTCTTCCGTCATGTGGGCATCCACCGACTTGCACAACTTCAGGATCTGCATGTCTCACCGGTGACTTGAGCGCTCTGTGACGTCTGTTCAGTGCATTTCTTCTTCGTTGCTGGGTCTCCAAGGCATTTCCTTATTTCCTCCACAAAGTGGTCTCAGGTTGTCAAAGTCTCTTCGTGGTTCTCAAACCATACCAGCGCCGTGAAATCTAGGAACAGCCCTACGTGAGAAATCTGGCTAGCCGCATTCCAACCGTTCGATCGGCTCACCCGCTGATAGTGGCTAAGCCATTCGACCTGGTCATCGCCGGGCTTCCCTGTGAAGGTCCACAGCTCCCTGTAAAAGTACGGCGACGTCCTTGCGGATGGCTGCTGGTTGTCCACGTCCGAGCTCATTTCTTGAGGTAGTGGTGCCAAGCCCGCTAGTCGATGGCTGCGGCGAAGATTGTATTGTTGCGGTTCCATCTTTAGGGGACGGTCTCGCTCCGGTATCACTTGGTAGTAGCTAGCTTACCCAGCACCTTCCACCCCAATTGTGACGATAGAATGCGTTTATTTACAAGATGGGCAATGCAGAGGTGTAGCTCAGCGAAGGGACAATGGCGCCGCTCGCGAGCCAGTCCAGCATCGTTCTCCTCTTTGTCGAATCTTCGCTAGCGCATTTCAATATTTTGCGCTTACGACTCACTCGGACTCAGACTCATCAATATTTTCCTCAACCGGACTCACTCAGACTCCAACTCACTAAAAATTATACACAACTAAACTCACTCAAACTCACCAAGATATTACTCACTCAGACTCACCAGGCTAAGACTTGCCACCCGATCATAGTCTGAGTGAGTCGACTCATGAGTGAGTTTGCCGAACTATGGTCCCAGGTTAGTTAAACAAGACATATACGTAGTAGCCATATCGAGATTGGCACACTGAAGCACTTTCAAATGGGTATACCTGCCAAGGCGCCTAGCTCACGAGGTGCACAAACGGAGCTAGAGGGAGCTGGAAAGTGTACTGGTCGTTTTGGAGATGACGATATGGATTGGCAAGTGGCCTAGCGGACTCAGTACGAGACAAACAAACGTAACTAATGGTTAGCAATAATGATATGAGAATTTTCATGCGATCAAGAAATCGGCCCGTATAAATCTGTCGAGCCCACTTTTTGCTTAGTAGATGGCACCAGTGCGAATTTGGCACCATTGCGCTCTTTGGCCATCCATGGCCCCTTGCGCCACAAAACCCCACTAACCAACCAGTGCAAATGAGAGAGCAGCAAGCGATCGTTACCCTTTTTTTTTTACTTGAAATCGTAAATTCCCTGCTGCATGCAATACAATACTATTAGGCTCACATT
>NC_051178.1:135988591-136048136 GCF_013339695.2 Rhipicephalus sanguineus
AAATTGAAAAATTTCGGGGGGGGTTTGAACCCCCCAACCCCCCCCCCCCCCCCCCCCCCTTGGCTACGCCCCTGGTCTGGGCGCTCTTCTGGTCGTCTCCATAGGTTGTAATATACCAAAGTTCGCACAGCAGAGGAGCAGTGTATGAAGAACGCGATTTACTGGTCGTGACATGAATAACCAAAATACCTGTCGCGTACGTCATGAAACCCTTTCTCTCAGTCAGGTGTGGCACATACCCGCATACCAGAGTTCATGTTATGCGGGTATGTGCCACAGGTGGTACAGAGTCTCAATCTACACAGTAACCGCGAACATACATATTGGCACGCGGGGAAAGTTATAATATTAATTATTATTGGGGTTTTACGTCACAAAACCAAGATGTGATTATGAGAGACGCCGTAGTGGAGGGCTCCCGAAATTATGACGATCTGGTGTTCTTTAACGTGCACTGAGGTCGCACAGTACACGGGCCTCTATCATTTCGCCTCTCTACCACTTCTAAATGCAACCGCCGCGGCCGGGATCGAACCCGCGACCTTCAGCTCAGCAGCCGAGCGCCGTAACCGCTACGCCACCGCGGTGGACGCAAGGAAATTAAGGGAGCTGAAGACAGAACAGCCCTGGAAGACGCTCGACTACCATCCACTCGTCCACGTGGTCCGCAACGTGGACCATTTACATTACGCAAAAGACGGGGTCAATGCTTCCTACAATAATTCTGCCGGGAGGACCATGCCCCTCATGATTACCGGTGACTTCAACATTGGTTTACCAAAACCCAACAACGCCTGCTGCTTACACTGCATGAAAGACAGCTTGGATGTGAACAGGGCATCGCAAGACCTCGTTGCCACGTCCAGGATAGGAGGCATCAAGATCATTTCTTCGGAAGAGGCATCCACGATTTCCACGAGCTGTGCTATACCTCGCAACTCACTACACTTAGACCCCTCTAGTGGCGATCCATTAACAAGTCCTGTCCAGCTGCTCGTGCTCACTGATCACGGTGATGATGATTTTGTTCAAGAACTGTCAAGAACCCTTTCCACACATACACACGAGTTCGTGACACGTGCGTGCGTTGTCCTTCATAACGGACAAGTATAAGCATAACAACTTCAGCGCAACTGTAACAGCTACAACTGTGACTGTAACGTGTACGTGCAGTGCGCCTGCGCGTGCCACTCGGCTGTGTATATATCTAGAGAAATGTTTCTGAATACGAGTAGCAGCTGTCCTGTGCATCTGTGTTCCTTCTTTGCCTTGTTCGAATTCGTGCTATTCAGTATTGAAGAATATAAGCACTACATATCAGCTTGCCGCGTCTGGTGTTGGCAACACCCATGTTGCTGTTGGCATCGTTGCGCAACTGCAAACAACTGGTTATATAACACATGTGCGACTCTTCAACATATGTGTGTGCGTATACCATTTGCACATTTCTCTAGCGTCATTCCGTCACGTTTCGGTCAATGTGAAAAAATACGCCAAAGTCACTTTCCCGCGCATGCTTCGCATAACATCGATTCCCACGGTACGTGGGATCTGCCGAATTTTTTCACATATATTTATTAACGGAAAATCCATACATGTCTCTATAGGTACTCTTTATGGGTTTTCTCAAAAAAGCATCTCCTTGGTCGGGGCTCGAACCCAGAACCAACATATAATGCCACGTGGTTGTGACGGTGAAGTAAGCAGAACACAAGCCGGTAATAATTGAATTGTTTATTGAGTGAACCATCATCATCATCATCAGCAGCAGCAGCAGCAGCAGCAGCATGACTGCTCCCACTGCAGGGCAAAGGCCTCGATCTCGCATGTTTCGTCAATCAACCCGGTCCTGTGCTTGCTGAGGCCACGTGATCACCACAAACTCATTAATCTCATCTGCCCACCTAACTTTCTGCCTCCCCATTGCGCGCTTGCCTACTCCTGGAATCCAGTCTGCTACTCTTAATGACCAGCGGTTATCTTGCCTTCGCGCTACATGCCCTGCCCATGTCTATTTCTTATCCTTGATTTCGACTATGTCCTTAACACCCGTTCGTTCCCTTACCCACTTTGCTTTCTTCTTGTTCCTTGAGGTTATACCTATCATTTTCCTTTCCATGACTCACTGCGTCGTCCTCAAATTAATTAAGTTGAACTATGTTCGTAAGCCTCCAGGTTTCTGTTCCTTAGGTAAGCACCGGTAAGATGTCTCTGCTTTGTGCCTTTCTCTTGAGGGATAGTGGTAAACTACCATTCGTGGTTTGAGAATGCCTGCCAAATGAGCTCCACTCCGTTCTTATTTACTTCAGTCTCACGGTTCTGCCCTGCGGTCACTACTTGCCCAAAGTAGACGTATTCCTTTACCACTTCCAGTGCCTCGCTACCTGTCGATTGCCTATAGACTGTTGAACATTAGTTTTCTGCATATTATTTTCAGGCCTATCGTTCTGCGTTCCTTGTCCAATTCACTAATAATGATTTGCACTTCGTCCCCTGAGTTGCTCATCAAGGCAGGGGACGAAGTCATCAGCAAATCACAGGCTACTAAGGTACTCTCCGTTAACTTGTATCTCTGTCTGCTCCCACTCTAGGGCCCTGAAAACCTCCTGTAAGCATGCGGTGAATAGCATTCGGGAGTTCGTGTCTCGCTGCCTTACACCCTCCGTTACTAGGAACTTTATCACTCTCTTTATGGGGGACTATGGTGTTTGTAGAGCCGCTGTGGATTTCTTCCAGTATATGGGTCGTCGACGCCCTGATATTGTAGTACCTGCACGACTGCTGAGATTTCGACCGAATCAAATGCTTTCTCATAATCTATGAAGGCTATATATAGGGGCTGGTTATATTCCGCGCATTTCTATATCACCTGATTGATAGTGTGAATATGATATATTGTCGAGTATAGCTTGTACGAAATCTTACTTGGTCCTTTGGTTGATTGAATTCTAAGGTGGCCCTAACTCTATTAGCTATTACCTTTGTAAATAGCGTGTAAATAGTGCGAACCAATGCCCAACAAAGGAAGTAGCACTCGCAGTTCAACGATAGCGGCGAAGACAATCGTCATTCCTTCATAAAACTGATAGCCCGTGAAACGCGTCGGCTTTTAGACATGCCTGACAGAACCTTCCATATTTATCGCTGGTGCTCGCGTTAGCTCCATAATGGACTCGACTACTCGCGCCCTGCATGCGCGTAATCTTAACAGGACAGTCTGAAACAATCGCGAAGTTTCTTGAACACTGCGCGGCCCGTGCCGAGCGATGCTAACAGCTTTTTGTGGGTTATTCCCTATCACATAACAGAAATAAGCGCGCGTGGTAATATGCAGAGACTGTCTGAGCTAATCAAGCGATTAGCACATCGCAAGGCAAGGTAGAAGCGATGAACAACTCGAAGCACAGGAACACGGGAACACGGTACACTAATCGCGCCTAAATTTTCCCTTCATCTGGCGTTTCTTCAAGAAGCGATAACGAAGACAGAGCTGACAGGAGATTGAACGGTACACGGACGACAGGGACTCTACAAAACACGGACTCCACTCGCAAAGCCAAGCGGTTGAGAGAAGCAAAGGAACGAAGATAGTGAACACGTGGACACAGAAGCCAGATTAAAAACTTCAAGAGACCAGTGGAGATGAGACACCTTGCGACAGCAAGAGCCTCACATTACAAAAGAGGGTAAGCGACCTTGCAGGCAGATCGTTTGGTCAACGGTGAAGGCTCCTCGTAGAAAGAGTAAATAGTGCGCTCTGTTAAGCGCCACACACGGTTTGCGTAAAGAAGCGCAGAGCAGGGTTTTCTCATTTGTTAGCTCTAGAAGCGGTGTTCAACGAAGGCCAACAAAAGAGACACTTTCGGTTACTTCTGGGATATACAAGAATAGAGCTATACCTTTGTGCGAGAGAGCCGCAGACGCCGGTCCATTGGCTCTCGTCTTTTTTCCGTCATTTGTATCTCTTCTCCGGAGCTGTTGCGAGACGAACGAGGCACACCGTAATTGAAAGCGGGCCTATCCTAACAGTATCGGTAAAGAAAGGAGGAGGGAATGCAAAAGCAAAATAGAGTTCGAACATTTTCGCTCAAACTGGCTGGGGTCGCTATAGAGCATTGGCTTAAAAACACGTACAGGAAAGAGAGAAGTGATCGAATCCGGTCTAGTGACAGACGAAGTGGACACCGGCAAGCGGTTTCAAAATACTGTCGGTAAAGTATGTCCATCGAGATACCCTCGCCAGTGATTGCTCTGGTTCCAGGTTGCGCAACAGCGGTTGTCTATACAGCAAGGCGAACACTTGTCAGCAAGTATTGCAGGTCGACGTATACTGCAGTGATAGTTGATATACCGGTGGCGCAGTGCCCTTATGAGATTGCTATACGAGTTCCACCGAGGACGGAGCAATAAGTCGGATCGCAAATAAAGCGAGATTTTTTTGTTGAATGTTCCCGTTCGAGCGCTTGTAAAGCGCGTCCTTGCCCGTCTGATGGCATCAGAACAGCCAGTACCGTTTTCGTGTTCTGTTCTTTTTTTTTCCTTGTCGTGCTCGAAAAAGACACATTGAAAAATATGGATCATTCCTGTACATGGCGCTATTCTCGTGCATGTGGGCGAACAATATGGGCATGCACGTATCTTCCGTATAATGTGTTTTTGAATTCTTCGTATCGTGGGGAAGGGTTGAACGAGAAGGCTGCAGCCTTGTCGGTGTGATGTGTTGTTAAGGCCCGTCCGAAAGTGATAACGACCGTGGTTTGAGACCCACGTGCAACTATTTAGATAACTCTGAATCCCAGAATTTAGACAAGGGATCAAGGTTCTTGTACCAGTTGCAGATTTTGTTGCTTGCAAAGTAATTCATAGACTTAAAGGACACAGGTCGATCCTTTCTCCCCTCTTTGTCTTTCACAAAAGCAACTCTTGCTTCACGAAAAGCATCAATTTAATCAGTGAACAAGACAACCAAATGACCACTGACGGAAAGCGCAATGTCTAACGGATGGTCTTATTCAGCGGTAGCCATAGAGTCCCTTCTGAAGATGTTCTTGCCTCGGTAGTATGGTTGCTGTTCAGTATTTCTCTGAAGAATAGGTTTTCATTGAAGTTTTACCAAGATCTCTCTACTCCATATGTAAATATTGGCCAATGCCCCAAAGTGGATATGAGCCATATATGAAGGATATCATCATCACCGTGTGCTGTCGGTGGGCACCCGTCCTAAGTGCGGTCAGAGGAGCAAGCAGCGAGCAGTGCGCGAAGCTATGTTTCGATCCGGGATCGCCTGGCTGAAGCTCCAGACAAAGCTGAGCATCGCGATCTTTTCCCTGCAATGCCTTGTGAGTGCTGTGCGTCAGAAGCACGGTTCATAACAGAGCAATGCAAGGCGTTCGTGCCAGACACCGCGGTTTAAGCCTCGACTCACTCCTCTTCTTTCAGCTGATAAATTCCATCCTCCTGTTCTTCACGCTCAAAGACAAGGTGCTCCTGGAATTCGACATCGAGCAGCAGCGTAAGTGAGAGGGGCATAAATCGAGTAGCAAGCGTACGCTGCCAAATTCATTTTGTCGAATGACAATATACATTGAACCTTATAGAATCGAACGCCCCGAAGCGTAGGATGCGAGACACGCTGTAAAAGACGATCCTAATCTTGAGTTATTTATAACAGCCATACAGTCTAAGAAAAAAAAAGAGTCATTTGACTCGAGATTCCGCACTTGATATATGACTCTCTTTAAATGCACACGTCAACTCTCTATGGAGATCATTATACTCACTTCAAAGAGTCGTGTGACCCACAAGAGAGTTAGCGTCATATATGTGGCAAGTCATGACTCACCGAAAGGAGTCATACATACTCTTTTTTTTCTTGGTGTGCATAGCTTAGGCTGTGAGGCCAATACACATAATCATTCGGACTCTCTCTAATGCTCAGCATTAAAGAATTCGCATCCCCCACATCTTGCGCCTTTGGGAATGCGACTGCTCGGGTCAATTGAACTTCAGCAGCCTATTGTAACTACAGCTAGCGCAGCAGACCATGTACGCAGTCTCCGTTCCAAAATGTTATATATGAAGATAAAATCACGAGTTGGTAGTTTTCATGAAGGTGCACACACCGTGTGCTCACAACTCACACGCCCGTGTTCATAGGTGTGCAGGGCGAAGCCTCATTGCAGCCCCCCCCCCCCCCCAAATTGATTGAGTTCGCAAGAAAACAAGCTTCACTGTGGATGCAAAAATGAAAACGAAGCGATGGCGTGCTTCCCACAACTGCCTGCCTTTGGTCCCCGGCTTTCCGGAGGTAAAAATGGTAAGTAAACAGCTGTTGGAATGCAATATCAGTGGTCCTCGGCAGCCATTGTCGTCAAACACCAGTATGGCTATAACCTTGCACTTTAAACAATGACGGGGCATGTCCGACAGAGTAAAGGTATATGAGGCAGATTTGGCGCCCCCATGATTACCCCCTCTGCTCCCCCCCCCCCTTGTGCGCACGCCTATGCCGGTGTTGTGTTCTCGCAACGCGTAAGAAGCTTCAAGTCTCTTGTGAGACTTGAAACTCGTTGTTCACTTCGCACAGTGAAGGACTCGTGAACATTTTTTTTTTGCATTTACATATACTCGCTGACTATGTATGTGACCAGTTACTTCATTTCCGCTCGTTTCGTCAAAATTCGCAACAAAGACATGAATCGAATGTTTCTTGTATGAAATGAACGATATCTTGCA
This sequence comes from Rhipicephalus sanguineus, assembly GCF_013339695.2. Lineage (NCBI taxonomy): Eukaryota > Metazoa > Arthropoda > Arachnida > Ixodida > Ixodidae > Rhipicephalus > Rhipicephalus sanguineus. Next base: position 135,995,327 of record NC_051178.1, read on the forward strand.
GCTCTTCTGCTGTACGTGATAACTCTCGTGGTCCGCTTCCTCGCCGGCGTAGTGACTGACCTGGGCCTCCTCATCGGCGTGTACTTCGTAAGTGACCCTACAAATGTCGCTTTTCATAACTGTACACCACACGACACACCTAAACGCGCTCAGTGTCGTCCGGTTACAGTTTCCGTATGCCGCCCATGCAGCACTGCATATCGCAGAGGCGCTCGTGGCAAAGTCTGCAAGCGCGAAATTGTTCTAGCTACAGGAGGTAAACTGAACGACGACACAATACGTTCGTCGCATTGAAATGGAATTATATTTTACAGACAGATCTATGAGCCCTAACGTGTAGAGTAGCAGAACACAGCTCTTTCGGGCTGGCCTATATATACGTTGTTTATGTTATACGAACGAGCGTTGTTAAAGCTTATAATATACATACGACCGACCAGTGATAAGAAATATTTGAACAGTGAATGTCGATGGAGCCAACGAATAGAAACGTTAAGGACATGTTAGTGCATGCAGAAGTAAACCCTGAATTTACTGCCCATCTAGCAGCTTGTTCTCGTCCCGGATGTAAGGCTTGCAAATACTTTCAAAATGACGTTATAGTTAAATACACCGCGCGCCCATCATTATAAAATCTAGCTTTACCTGCACTAGTTAAAACGTTATTTACATGCTTGAATGTTCACTCTGTCACAGGGGCGTAGCCAAGGGAGGGGGGGGTCAACCCCCCCCCCCCCCAGAAATTTTTCAATTTTGCTTGCGTATCTATACACGCACACATACAAACGCACGCACGAACATACATAAGTATGGTTGAACCCCCCCCCCCCCCGAAAAAAATTTCTGGCTACGCCCCTGCTTTGTCACAAGCAACGCATTGGCGAAACAGGACAACCATTTAAAGGGGTCATGAACCACTTTTCCAAGTAATGATCTAATGGCCTCAGTATCGGAGTGTACTGCCTCCCGAATCGATTGCCGCAAAAATTTCTCGAATCCGTCAGGAATCAGCGGAGTTACGGGGGTTTGGCGCACGCTCCCAGCGCTTTCTCTCTTTTCTCGTGCCGGCGAGCGCACAGGAAGCTAGACAGGGAGGGATGGCATGGGGGAAAGAAGTTACGCCAGCGCGCGTCATGAAACGCGATCGCTCTCCCGCTGTGATTCGCTTGCGCGAGTGCGGCTACCGTGTACTGAGGAGTGCGGCGCCGGCAAGTGGCGGCACCCCGCGGCAAGAAGCGCATCTGATCCGAACGCCGCTCTCGATTTACGTCGGCTATCGGCCAATAAGCGTGCTATGTCTCTTGCGACGTACAGCGGACAGACGCCCCGCCCACCGACGAGAGTGAGAACCGGCCTCTGTTTGAAAAGAGGGTGCCTGGGGAAACGGCAACTTCGCGCTCCGCTTGTGGCCATTACGCGGCGCGCACGACTGTAATATTTGGCAGAGCAGTTCATAGCCGTGTCAGCTTCCCGCAGGATGTGTTTTTTCAATCAGCCCAAGGGGTGCTTCATGACCCCTTTAATGTTAGATTAAACGGGCATCGCGCGGAAGCGCCAACGAAATTACCGAAAGCATGTAGTGGCACAGCATTTTAATTTGCCAGGTCACAACTCCGATGAACACAAACTTTATATACTTCAGTCAAGCTTCCGATCCCAGAGAAAGAAAAAAATTGGGGGACGCTTAAGCTTCGCCGTTAAGAGTTGAACGCGATAGCGATATTCTGTTCCTAGTGCGCAGTTCCAACACTACAAGTGTTTAACAGAATGCGCGCACTAAGGTGTGTGCCTTAGGTAATTGGTAGCATGCTTTAAACCGGGAGCTATTATGCGCGAGAAACTTTTTCGAAGTTGCGATGCACCCACTACGTGGTCTTAAGGGAATACGCGCAGTAATGTGTCTGCCTTTTGTAATGGGTGGCTGTCTTTAAACCACCAAGTCGTTATGATATTCACATGGTGTGACGCCCAATGGCAATGTACGCCTGTACCACGCAATATTACTCCTATATTACATCTCGTACTTTGACACCTGTACAGGACGCGTATTTTTGGGAAGCATGAAAGTTGCTTTCAGTGCAGCTCTAAGCAGTGGCGTGGCTGTGTGGCAGAACACCTGCTTGCCACGCAGACGGCCTGGGTTCGATTCTCACTCGGACCCAACATTTTTATTATTTATTTTATTTGCAGCTTTTTCGATTTTTCGGTCACGGACAAGATGATGATTTTTCGTTCACAACCAACGGCCCCGACGCCGACGGCGGAATTTCTGCGATACGAGCTCTTTAACGCTATCGCGTTAATATAGAGAATCATATACCTTATTCACAATTTCAATACACTCTGTTGTGACTTCCTTTTCTTCGTCATTCGTCTACAGATGACCAAACATCATCATTATGGATGCTCCTCACGAGCTGACGCGTGCTCACGTAGCAGCGCTGGCTCGCCCTCTTCTTTTCTTTTTTTTCTAGTTCCATTAAAGCGGTTCATCTTGCAAGACGTGTTTTTGGCTCGATGTTAACCGCGCCGCAGTTGGAAGGCTTAGAGGTCCAACACATGGTGCCGAAACCCGGGACCTTTAGACACCGCTGACATCATCGACGCACGGAGCCGCGACAGCTAAGAAGACGCGGCGCCTGCGACCTCAGCGAGATTCCCCGACTGCGTGCGACAGAATGGAACGACAGCTTAGACGACGCAACAGCCTGCGGTCTCAACTCGATGTCCTGTTGGCCAAGGCGGAAGGCAACTTGCGAGAGAATCGAAAGGTCACGAAAGCTACTGTAAGTGTACTCCTCGATCGAATCAGCTCCTTTTACGGACAGATAGAAAAAGTTGATGAGGCGATTTTTGAAGAGACGCCAGACGACCTGTTAGACAGCGAGACGTTAGACGCTGGAAAATACCGTGACAAGATTGTTACCCTGACAGCGAACCTACGCGTCAAACTGAATGAATGTCTGTCGCCTCCAACCCCACGCCCTACTAACGTTCACCCGTTACCTTCCGGCAAGAGCAAGCTTCCGCAGCTAGAACTCCTAAAATTTGACGGGAACCGCAGACAGTGGCCGCGATTTTGGACCCAGTTTACATCAGCAGTTCACGACAACAGCGAGCTGAGCACAGCTGACAAGTTCAACTACTTGAGCAGTCTGGTGACCGGAGCAGCCGCCTCAGCTATATCGGGATTGCAAGCTACGGAAGAGTGCTATGCAGACGCCATTGAAATTTTAAAGAAGCGTTTTGGAGATGAACAGATCATCGTTCAAGATCATCTACAAGGTTTGCTGGACCTCAACCCGGTGTCATCATCAGCAGACGTCCATCAGCTGAGGAAACTGTACGACAAAGTACAGGTTCATATTCGAAGCCTCAAGGCGCTTGGCACGAACTCGACAACTTATTGCACCATGCTGCGAGAAATCCTTTTAAGAGTTCTCCCGACTGACATGGTACTTCGGTTTCACGAGGCGCGCAAGGCATCATCATCAGCTGCAGCTTCTTCGAATACAGAAGATAACGAGCTTCAAATGCTTTTGGAATTCTTCGACCTTCAACTGACTTGTCGGGAAGCTGTGGCCGAACAAGAGATACACAGAAGTCGTCGCACACCAGGGAAAGGAGGACTAAATCCCAGCCATCCACGAGACGTTTCCACGACAGCTGCTCTACAAAGCTCAGCTAGTAGTCCGCAGAAGTGCCTGTTTTGCCGTTCCGAAAAGCATTCTGCTGAAATTTGTGATAAAAAGGAGATCAGCCTCTCGCTCAAAAAGGAGATGCTTACCAAAGCCGGAAGATGCTTCCGTTGTCTAAAGCAGGGCCATTTGGCGAAAGATTGCAGAAGCCGGCTGAAATGTGGAAAGTGTGCGAGAAGGCACGCAACATCCGTTTGCGCATCGGAAGAGATCAGAAGCGACAAGGAGAAGGTGCTATCTGCATCGGTAAATCTAATCTCCAAGCAGCCAAGCTCAGTCGTAATGCTGCAGACTCTCACGGCCACCATATCAGGAACCAAAGCATCTGGTCGCTACCGAGTCCTTTTCGATGGCGGAAGTCAGCGGAGCTTCATTACAACGAAAGCTTCCCAAAGACTTGGCTGCGAAGTAATAGAAGAGGAGACGTTGACCGTAGGCGTGTTCGGTGGTGAAAACGCGCGGAAAACCATGCAGAGGGTGCGAGTATCGATTCTCCCTGCGAAAGAGGAAATTCCGATTTCAATCGATGCGCTGGTGGTGGACACAATATGCAGTGAATGCATTCTGGTACCAGAAGAAAACGTTTTGAGAGAAATGAACAAGATGCAATTGGATACGCAAGCTCTCTCTCTGCAAGGAGTTGAAGACAAACAGATTGCGGTCCTAATTGGTTCAGACTATTATTGGGATCTAGTAACTGGTACCGTGAAGCCTGTGCACGAAAAGCTGAAAGCTGTCGAGACAAGACTGGGCTGGACTGTTCAAGGGCCGTTGTCTGCTACAACCAACGTAATACAGAGTGCCAGTGTCGTAGTCCTTCGAGCCACGGTGACAGAGGAAGACATCTCGAAACTTCTGACTCGGTTTTGGGATCTTGAAAGTATCGGGATCAAGGCCGAACACGAAGAAACGAAGGTCGCCGATTCAGTGCTGGAAAACTTCGAGAACAACATCAAGAAGAAAGACAATCGGTACGAAGTCGCGCTACCGTGGAAGGAAAGGGTTGACCTGGCAGATAACTATGCAGTTGCAACCAAACGTCTGCATAGTTTGATGAAGAAACTTAACAAGGACAGCGAGCTCTTGAAAAGATACGATGAGACTATTAGACTGTACCTCGATGAAGGATCTGCTGAAAGAGGACCGGAAACAGAAGAGCATCCACTTGGACCCCTGTATTATATGCCACATCGAGCTGTACTACGAGAGGACCGATCTACTACGAAGGTACGCATCGTATTCGACGCATCCTCTCACGAATCTGGTTCAAAGTCCTTGAATGATAACCTGGAAGCTGGCCCAAATCTAAATCCTGACGTAGTGACCCTACTGCTTCGTTTCCGACGCTACAAGGTAGCGATGAATGCCGATGTCGAGAAGGCGTTCCTACAGATTGGCCTGAGAGAACCAGACAGAGATGCGCTCCGCTTTTTGTGGTTCAAAACTTCCCCACAAGTGAACAGCCGAATGCCGGAAATAGAAGTTTGGAGAATGACTAGAGTGCCCTTCGAAGCTACTTCAAGTCCTTTCTTACTGACTGCTACTTTGAAACACCACTTCAGGTCCGTAGAAACCCTCTATCTTGTGACAGCTCGACGATTGCAAAGCTCCATATATATGGACGATCTTCTGATTGGAGCCGACAGAGCTGAAGAAGCTATCCAGATGCACAAAGAAATAATTGAGATCTTCACGCAAGCTTCCATGAACATTCGCAAGTGGGCCAGCAACGATCCTGTATTATCTGCCGCCTTCGAACAAGGAATCACTTCACAGGAAAAATCTCTTTGCTCACCTTCTGGACCTCTGAAAGTACTGGGACTTCATTGGAACAAGAAGACGGATACCTTTTCGTTCAAGCCCCAGGATATCCTCCAGTTCATACAGGAGCATCGGATTACAAAACGCTTTGTGTTTCAGGCTGTTTCAAGGATCTACGACCCTTTGGGGTTTCTTTCACCTTTCTTAGTACGGGCGAAAATCTTCTTACAAGATTTATGGAAGGAAAACCTCGACTGGGATGAGACATTGCCACCCAAATTGTCTGCTGTCTGGCTGAAATGGAGCAAGGAGGTAACCAAGCTTAGTGACCTCAGTATTCCAAGGTTCCTAGCAGCCGGCGGAGAAGGCCCGTACCAAAAGGCAGCACTCCACATCTTTTGTGATGCAAGCGAGTCGGCATACGGGGCTGCAGCCTACCTTCGTACGGCCGACTACAGTGGCACCGTCCGGACTATGCTACTGATGGCAAAGACCAGAGTTGCGCCGTTAAAGACGGTCACTCTAGCGAGGCTGGAATTGATGGCAGCATTGCTTGCAGCCCGAATGTACGCCTACGTCGTGAAGAATTGCGACCTTGGTATTGGTGAAGCAACTTTTTGGTCCGATTCCCAGATTACACTTTGCTGGATTAACAAGGATCCCGTTACCTGGAAGGAGTTTGTGCGGAACCGGACGCAAGAAATCAGAACTTTGACTGAGTATACCAGATGGCGATTTTGTCCTGGAAAAGAAAACCCCGCCGATTTGCTCACTCGAGGCTTGTCTGCACTCAAACTTAGGCAGTCGCAGTTGTGGTGGTTTGGACCTACATGGCTTGCAATGTCTGATACGTGCTGGCCCGTGTACGGGGGAAGGATTGACATCGAAAACGGAAAGCTCGAGGCAGCTGAGACTGAACTAAAGGTCAGCACCCATACTGTTAATACGAGACCATTGCTGCCATCGCTGATTGAAATTGAACGATTCAGCAGCCTCACAAAACTTTTAAGAGTAACGGCATGGGTCTTCCGTTACGCCAAAAGGTTGAAGAAGGAAAATGATAGGTCTGAGGAGCTGTCTGCTGAGGAAATTCAGCAAGCGGAGTGCTATTTGCTTCGAGAGGAGCAGAGAGCTCACTTCGGTAAAGAAGCAGACTGCGTCGCGAACAAGAAACCGCTCCCTCTACAAAACCCACTTGGGCAGTTAAGACTGTTCATAGACGAAAACGGGTTTCTTCGGATACAAGGAAAAGCTCCCAGGGCTGACGACTCGTACGGTTCTCGCCATCCCATCCTCCTACCAAAAGACTCACACCTCAGTACGCTGATAATCAATCATGCTCACGCAAAGGTCTTCCACGGGGGCGTTCGAGACACTCTGACTCAAGTTCGAGAACGATTTTGGATTCTTCAAGCACGACAGTCTGTGAAGAAAACGATAAGATGGTGTGTCATCTGCCAACGCCTACAGAGTAAACCTGTTGAGCAATCTTCACCTTGTATGCCTCAGGATTGTGCTACTCAAGCCCCTCCGTTCCTCGTGAGTGGAGTTGACTTTGCGGGGCCACTATACATCAAAGGGCATCCCCACGAGCGCTCCTACATCGCTCTTTTTACGTGCGCGGTGACAAGAGCTGTTCACTTAGAACTGGTTGAAGACTTGACCACAGTGAATTTTCTTTGCGCCCTGCGGAGATTCGTATCACGGCAGGGTCTCTGTCACACTATCTACAGCGACAACGCACGAACATTCGTCAAAGCGTCCAAGGACCTACAGAAGCTTTGGCGAACGATAAGACACCCCGACGTACTCGCCTTCTTTTCCTCCTCGAAGATCCAATGGAAATTCATTTGCCCGAGCGCTCCTTGGTGGGGCGGGTTCTACGAGAGACTCGTTCGTTCTGTAAAAACCTGCTTGAAGAAGATGCTTGGGCGAAGGCTTGTCAGTCGGACAGAGTTAGTTACTCTACTAACAGAAGTGGAGGCCGTGGTGAATTCTCGACCTTTGACTTACGTGTTCAACGACGTGGATGAACCGTACCGCCTATCTGCAGCAGATTTTCTCGTTGGAAGGAGACTGACAACGCTACCACATTACGAACTGAAAATCAACACCGAGTCTACCAACGATGCACTGAAGAAACTTTGGAGCAAGCGAGAAGATGATTTGAAAGCATTTTGGTCTCGTTGGTATAAAGAGTACCTTAATGAACTCAGGAACTTTACATCCAACCAAGCCAAAAGAAATGACTCTTTGAAGAAAGGCAACGTAGTTCTACTCGGGGATAAACAGCTTCCAAGGCAACTGTGGAGTTTGGCCCGCATAGAAGAACTGATCAGTGGCCGCGACAGCATTGTCAGGACCTGCTCTTTATGCTTGCCCGACGGCTCTGTTGTGAAGCGGCCCGTACAGCTACTTTACCCGTTGGAAGCCAACTAACGTCATCTGTCGGCGCGGGAGACTGTTGTGACTTCCTTTTCTTCGTCATTCGTCTACAGATGACCAAACATCATCATTATGGATGCTCCTCACGAGCTGACGCGTGCTCACGTAGCAGCGCTGGCTCGCCCTCTTCTTTTCTTTTTTTTCTAGTTCCATTAAAGCGGTTCATCTTGCAAGATGTGTTTTTGGCTCGATGTTAACCGCGCCGCAGTTGGAAGGCTTAGAGGTCCAACACACTCCGGCCAGTATTTGCAATGACCACGAACTACAGGTGGCGCGCTGTGCTATTCAAGATGGCGCCCGGAGGAGGGTCAACCTAGAGTTCCTGTATATGCTACCTTTAGGTAACAGAGTTGCGCATCTGTTTTCCAAACGCCGCTAGCAACCATGCATTGCGGAGAAACTGACGCTCGGGCCAATTTTTGTATTTCTCGACGCCGCCGCTGCAGCTCACTCAATTAACACTAGTCATCGACAGCCAATGTTTATCGCTGGCCTTCGACACGCCAGACATGTTTATCGGCGACGCGGTAGGCATGTCGCCTGCAAAAATGGAGTGCGACTTCACCGCACAGCTGTGGTTGCTAGCCGGACCTATGCGCTACTCTGCTACCTAAAGGTAGCGTATACAGTGATTATAGGTCAACCCGTTTGTTAGCACAGGAACAGATAGGACGTACGGCACGTGCCACTTTCACCAGATGATGCCATGAGCTGCGCTGAAATGGATATGCGACCAAAATAACTTTCCCAAACGATGGAAAGAGCTAAATGCTCGCCTCCTAATTATTTGCCGCGGCGTGAAAGGTTATATTTCGGCTCTGTTACCGTGCATCAACGATGATTAGCGAAATTCTGTGCATGCTACAGAAAACTGCATGAGCTAGAATTCACGTTATCAACTGAACGGCACTCCGAGATGGTACGTATCGAGCCTACCTGACGGATTTGCAGCAGTAGTAGGCCGCTAGCAAGTAGCGCCATCGCTGCGCACGGGACCACATGTTTAACGTGTTGATTGTTTCCAAACATATATTACGCTGTCGTCGTTACTTGCGCAGTCAGGAACACGGAGTTACTTCTTCAACGGAACACATGCATTCAACATCCCATTCAGTAGCGCTTGTGTCACAGCCATACTCAGACTTAGCCGTGCGCAATTCACTTCTTTCGGATGTTGCAGGTTCGATCAGCACGATCGAAACATAAATGTCGAAAAGAATGCGCTCGTATGCTTTTCGCAACGTCGAATTCGACGTTGCGAAAATGCGTCGAACAATAATGCCGTTCGGAAGGTACCGGTGAAGTACAGCTGAAGTTAGCAGAGAGGCGTGGATCGTGACCGTAATTGCACGTTTCATCGCTCTAACCATTTCGCTTGCTTCCGCTGGTCGAGCTCGAGCGTGTTGGCGGTATGCGGCGCTCCATAATATCCGCAATACGTTGCGCTATATGCAATGCACAAGAATAACTGCGCTTTTATTTTGATCTCGCTCAAGGATATTATACATTAAATACAATCAAAGTGACTTACGAGCATGAAGAAACATTAACGCACGAGGGCACGTGAAGTGCAACTCGCTCCTCGTTAGTTAGCAGCTGGTCGTTCATCGTCGCTGTCAATCTCGGTGCTTTCACAGCCTTCTACGTCCAGTGAAAAATCCTCGTCGTCAAGATGGTTTCTTTCAACATCACTGCTGAAAACAATCTGAAGAATTTTCCCCGCCGAAAGACTTCGACCACTCCGCATCATTCTGTGTGCAATTATAGAAACATCTGGGCTCAGAGAACATGTTGCTCTCAATCTCAAAACTTTCAACAAGAAAATCGCTTGCAGTGTGCTGCCGCCTATCAACACACGTAAAAAACAAAGCGGCGCAGCGCTGGCTATGAAAGCAACAAACAGGTGAAAGACGGTGTTGAGAGCGTTCGCTCCACGATAGACGCGTGGAGCGGACGCGTCCTCGAATGACTGAAACGTCGCTCGCAAGATTCATAACAGCGCTTTTCTGACAAAGGATAAAACGCCCTATTTTAAAGTATCGCCAATTTGAGATTGCTCAGTTATAGAAGAGCACATCGCGAGCCCGCGCGACTACCAGCGTACAACGTACGTTATGGAATTCATGCACTACGAAAACACTGACGAATGCTATATGCAAGTAAAACTGGGTGAGTTTCAACTGAAAAAGTCAGACGATAACATTAACTAACCTAGGTGGCTACAGAAAACCTCGCGAAGCTGATATGTGTAGCATGTGGGATGTCATTGAAAGCGCGACTTGACACGTATTTTCACGAAAACTTCGCGTCTCGCAAGAACGAATCAGATTTCGCGTGCACGGAGGGCCCGTTTTGTTCACTGATGCAGGAAACATGCAAAGTCGTAGTGTTCCTTTCCTGCCAACGCGTTAACAAACGGACTAGCTAGCACAGACGAACAAGGGAACGGATGCCAGAGCTGCCAGTTTGTCGTCTGCTGACCCTCCTCGTGGGGGTTCTCCTGACATCCGTTTGGTGGCGTGACAGTCTATAGGCATTGCAAATGTTTCAAAGGGACCTCGGGGACCTCTTGAATCTATCCGATGCGGTAGGTACCCAACGATAACCAGCCAGACTCAAGCCTTTTCTCAGAATTTTTTGCCGTCCTGACCATGAGATTCTCATGTTCAGTTGCTCCTCACGTTTTTCTTTTTTTTTTCTTCTTTTTGTCCAAATACAACGGCGCGATTTTCCTGAACCCCAGCTGGTTTATGACTCAGCGCCAATGGCTCCAGAACGACGCTGGTCATGTTCTTGCCCAGCGTCAGATCTATCACGTTGGATCTATACACGACCGTTGAAGCGCATCACCCTCATGGCCATATGTACCCGTGACACGGTTCGACGCCGCCGCTGCGGCCCGTACGGCTTATCTCGTTACTCACTTTGGCTGCTTTGGCCGTGTGCCACCACTGCCGTCGTCGTAGTGGTAGTAGTAGTAGCACTGGTAATAGTAGCCTTCCGTCAGCCGGTCAGGTGACCAGACGATTTTTATCCAGCGGCCGTGCTTTGGCAAACCGTTCTGCCTGGTTCTGCTGCGAGCGGCGATACGAGTTTACTTTTGTTGTTGGCTTTTTCACTCTCACTGCTTAGGGGAGAGTTTTCCGCGCGGACGCCGCGAAAGCTTTGCTGCGAAACTGCGCAGAAAATCAGCGTGCGCACTAATAACGTGCCTCCGTTTTTATTTCGCAGAGCATGAAGGCTCTCATAGTCGTGAACGTTGTCTGGAAAGGGACCGGTGCCATCTTCGACATCGTGCACGGCGCAACCTTCTTCCCTCTCGTCTACCAACAACTACGCCAGCTGATAGTGAGTACAAATCGAATGCACGGCAGTGCTCGAAGCAGCGAATTATTTCCAGCTTACAGACCGAACGCGCGCTACAGAGAACAAATGCCGCGATGTTTAATGTGAATTTCATTTTACGTGAATTGTTAGTATAAGTCGTGTTGGGGAAAAGGGAATCTGCCAGTTACACGCCGTGAAAACCATCCGATAGCGAAGCTGTAAGCGTGCGAGTTTTGTGATTGGCTAGCGAGATCACGTGGATGGATGGATGGATGGATGGATGGATGGATGGATGGATGTCATGAGCATCCCCTTTATAACGGGGCGGTGACATTTGTGCCAGCAGGCTCGACAAAACAAAAAAAAAAAGAAATCTTTTATCCTTTTTTCTCCCCCCCCCCCCTTTTTCTTAGGTTGGCATAATGCCTACGATTAAATCAATCTTACTATAGAGAAAAACAAAAACAAATTCACAGCCCAGTTCCCTGCCCCTTACGGCACTATTTATTTTTGTCCTTTCGCTCTAGTTTTCTGCCACCAATACTCTAGCCGTCTCTTATTTCTATCGCAGGCTTGTTCAGTTTTCCAATGTTGTCCCTAAAACCCAATTAGGGCTTCATGTAAGCTCGTGCCCAAACGTATACCTGGGTGGATATCTCCACATTCAATCAGAACATGCTCCATAGTTTTTTTATCTTCCCTACAACATGTACATTGTTCTTCTTCTTTACTGAATCTCGCTTTATATCAACGCGTTCTAATGTAACCCGACCTCGCTTCAAACAGTGCGCTTCCCCTCGAATTATCATAAAATGCCCCACTCCTTATTTCCTTTTTGCCTTTTCGGTAGTTACTCAGAGCCGTTTTTTTTTTTTTTTCATCGCTGCCATCCAGTAAATCCTCTCTGCCTCTCTGACTTTTCGTTTAACGCTCTTTGTTGCCATAGCGCTTACACTGCCAGCCGTATATTTACTGGTGAGCCTCCTGGTTCTTTTTCGCCACTGTGTGTCAACGCTCCTCCTGTACAAATACCGGAACACCTTCTGTGCCCATCTACTCTCTTTCATATTCCTTGGCCTCTCTTCGAACCTCATTTTGCTCTGAGCTTCCCTCACCTCAAAACTTGCCCATCCCACATCGCTCGTTACAGCCTGATTTGTCGACTTCCCGTAAGCGCCCCGCGAGGCGTCCCACAGTCCTTTGATTCACATCCATTCCTGAATCATCACATCCATCCTCTGGCCTCACGCACACCACTGAGTTCCCAAATGTAAGCCCTGGGACCATTACACCTTTCCACAGACCTCGAAGCACCTCGTACCTACCCCATAACGCTCTGTACTTCATTAGTGCAGCATTTCGCTTTCCCTTTGCTACTGAGGCTTTTTCCTGTACTTCCGTGGATGGATGGATGGATGGATGGATGGATGGATGGATGGATGGATGGCTGGATGGATGGATGGATGGATGGATGGATGGATGGATGGTGATGGATGGATGATGGATGGATGGATGGATGGATGGATGGATGGATGGATGGATGGATGGATGGATGGATGGATGGATGGATGGATGGATGGATGGATGGATGGATGGATGGATGGATAAGGATGTACCATTTAAATCGGGCGGCGGCTCACGCCACCTAGCTAGTCGTAGTACAGAGTGAAGTTAAGTACTAGCACAATGTAGGTGAAGGAATTTTCACTTGTGCCTTAATTGATTGTAGCCACATCATCATTAGCGCCCCTAGCGGTGAGGCGGGGAACCGCCGGTCTGGAGGCGCGCGCTACAAACGCGCGCCTCCAGACCGGCCGTGCTGCGTGACACCGGAGAGACATGCAGGTGGCGCAGGGTCGATTTAGAACAGTTCCGCTGTTAAAATAACTGAGCAAAGTCCTCACTCACGAATAGCGCAAAGTGTCGCGCTAGTAATAATTACGTCCTAGTGTACTTCGTCTGATAGTCATACGTCGCATTCATCGGATTACGCGACGAACAACCAAATTACCAGAGCATGCATGCGATGTGCTCTTGAACTGTTTTTGAAAGTATACATTCATCTGAAACACTCCTACGCAAACAGGAAAATTTTAGCAGCGTAGATCCCGCGCTACAACTCTATTTGAAACCGACATAATTGTTTAGTATTTCATTGCCGTCAGTTTATCGCTTATGAGGCTCAAAATTTCGTTCATGAAGTTGTAGACACTGCAGCGATAAACTCAACATATAACTGATTTTTAAAACGGTGGCTAGACCTGTATACGAACCATGTAACAACCAACACTTTCCAGGACCACATCTTCAGCAACGAAGGCCTCGCAAGTGTTGTAAGTGCTCTACCCCGCTTCCTTTCTTGACTATATTCGTATCGCTGCCGTATTACCGCGTAATTTTCTCCCTTCAGGGGTACGAAGAAACGTTAACCTGTACGCTGTACCTCTGCCTTGCCCTACTGATGGTAAGACGTGCACATTTCTTTTTTTTTTCTCGCTAAAATAGTCCGCTAAATATGATTCGAGCGTTAGAATCGAGTATGAAACAAACTGGCATAGATGGCGTCCATATCCAACCAACCTGATCCATGACCTGATCTAAAACAAAACGTGTTTTACTGTATTGCGAGTGCGGAATTAAAGCTCTTGCGAATGCCGGGACATTTTTATTACTTGACACCCATTTACACAGCTTATTAACTAGTAATCAAACTAGCCGCAATAAAAAAAAGAACCTTGCGTACATCAAGAGACGTAATAAAATGCTGATTGTTCGTTTCTGTTTGATTCATCCATGAAAGTGTTAATTAGTTCTCATTAATATTGTATCTAATGAGAACTGTTAGATGTGTCTATTAATGAGAACTGCTAGTTCTCATTATTATTGTGTCTAACAAAGAAAAACGAGCCCTTAAACACGGCTTCACGCGACATCAGAGGGTTTAAAGGCACACTAAAGGCAAATATTAAGTCAACGTTGATTGTTGAAACAGCGGTCCAGAAACCTCGTAGTGCTACTTTTGTGCCAAGGAAGTGCTTATTTTGAAATAAAATCACGTTTTAGTGGTCCGCACCACGTTAGCGCACTTCAAGTCACCCGCCTGAAAGCGGTCTTTCTGACGTCACTGTTGCCGTGCCCAACGTTGTCCGCCTTTACTGCGCGGCGGCGTGCACCATTCGGGCATCCGGCAACATCACATGCATGCGGCATTTTGTCGAACTGTTTGTCAGAGCGACTTTCACGAGCGTGCAAAACACACGCGGCAGCACGCATTACCGAAACTACCACTGAGACGCGACCGCGTGAGCGAAGCCGGGCGGCGGGCGAAGAGCAGTTCGGCGAAAACGGAACCTTTGAACCACGCGCGCCTTTCCCCATGGCAACGCCAAAGAGGTTCTTTTTTCCATGAATCAAACAGAAACGAACAAGCCAGCATTTTATTACCTCTCTTGATGCACGGAAGGTTCTTTTTTTATTGCAGCTAGTTTGATTACTAGTGATTAATTGTAGTCGGACGCTCTCACGTCATCGGGATCATTTCCAAAACGTCCCACTCGTGGCACACGTCGTGTGATACATTTAGCTTAATTTCTCGGTAAGTATAGGGCACTGCTGTTGATAATATTGCCGTTTTAGACGTTGTCATACATTGAGCTTTCACTCTGGCATAAATTATTTGCTTTTAGTGTCCCTTTAAATATGTCCAAGGCCTTGCTTTTCCGGTGGGCACTGCGCGCACCGGCACTTATTTGTATTTATTCTATTTTATTTACAAATATTTCTTTATTGTACATCACAACATAGCAGGAGTGAGCACAGTTTACAAACTGAGTAACAGAGAGTGGAACTTATACGGAACATCACGGCGATGGTGGTTGCAAACGTTCGGAGTGTCCCTCTAATTGCTATCGCAGTGATACTTAAATAATGTTCAAATTATATGAACAGGTTGAATTAAAACGACGAATATAGTTCTGTAAATGAGGATCGATGTAAGGCAGTCAGCCTTTTTTTCACGGTGCCACGGCGCATGCGCCCTTCCCCTATCGGGAAAGTCGCGAAACGTTTTGGTCGGGTCCGCGCACGCCGCTCGGGGCTTTCGTTCTGGCGATCCCGGCTGACCACGCGAAATTCAGCCACCCTACCAAAACGTTTCAAGCGACAAATCGCAGCACGCAAACATGATAAAGGCAGATTGCGACAAGACCATGGGTGCTATTCCGGACAGCAGGGGCGTAGCCAAGGGGGGGGGGTTCAACCCCCCCCCCCAAAAAAAAAAGTTCAATTTTGCTTGCGTATATATACACGCACACGTACAAACGCACTCACGAACATACATAAAGTATGGTTGAACCCCCCCCCCCCCCCCGAAAAAAATTTCTGGCTACGCCCCTGCCGGACATTGTCAAATTCTGCCACGTTGTCATTAGTCAAGTCTGCTTGGCCCGGAGGGCTGCCGCGGCCTCTTCGATTGGCTTAAAATGCCGCCATTACGAAATCTGACAAGATGGCGGAATTTGACAGTGTCCAGGATAGCACCGCATATCGCGTTCCGCGAACGCATGGATGTGGTCATTGAATGTGGTGTGCACTGGCTGGCGTAGCCGAGCGGAAGGGGTGGGGGAGTTCAATTCCCCTTAGATGCTTTTTGTTTTCAGTTTTGTATGTGCATATATTCCACACGCACACATACACGTACATGCACGAACGTAACGTATGAGTAATTGACCCCCCCCCCCCCGCTACCCCCGATAAAAATTTCTGGCTACGCGCCTGGTGGTGTGTTCATGTTTGCCTGTGCTAGCGCGACAACGTGCTCGTTGAAATAATGAGTGAACGAACGGGCACTGCAATATATAGGGTCAACAAATCAAAAAGAATACACGACAATTCATACATACATACATACATACATACATACATACATACATACATACATACATACATACATACATACATACATACATACATACATACATACATACATACATACATACATACATACATACATACATACATACATACGGTATTAAAATACACCACTACAACAATCAGTGCTTCGCCTTTCGGGTGAAATTTTGTCATTTTAAAGGGCCCCTCACCAGGCCACATAGCAAATTTTAGTTAGACGCTGGAATTCGTTGTTGTGTGCCGAATGAAGAGCAGTATGCCGCAAGAATTTCTCAAATTGGTTGATTACGAGCTGAGAAAAACAATAATTTGTAGCGGCGCGAAACCATGATGCGATGAGGCGAGTTTCAAACCCTTGCCACTCGCCCCGTGTAGCCTTCGCAAGCCAAATCCCTTCCCTTCCCTCTTCACTTGACACATACGCATGAACACGTCATGCGCATGCGTAGTCACGTGCGCATGACGTGCCCGAGCCAGCCCGAGCACGCGAGCGGCGTTGCACGGCCGCTACCTTTTTTGTATGTAGCGGCCGTGGGCGTTTTGTCGGCGTTCTCTGTGGCGTACTGCCTGTTTCTGCGGGACGGGCATGAAAGTTGCGACATTTGTACGAGCACGAAAGTGGCGGTATCATGAGCCAGTGCCGCATTAACGTTTACTTGGACGCGGTAGAATAAATTAGCATAATGAGTGCTCGAACGCGCCAGAACATTACTTTTGTTTGCAAGGCTGGCGTCTGTTCGATGCGCTAACCGCGGGGACACGAACGAATGGGAAACGGAGGCGCATTAGTCCCGCATCTCGCTGCAATTCACGAAAAAAAAAGAAAAAGACGAACATTCCCTTTGTGTGTCTAATTATTTCTCTCAAGTTTTATTAATCTATTCAGGCAACAAATTACACAAACTACACATGTCGTGTCAAATAATTATCGCAGTGTCACGTGCTACTGTTGGCGACGTCAGAGCACAGTCGTCTACCTAGAGGAGCGACGTCACAGCACTACCATCTACGTAGGGCCATTTTCTCGTGTACGTCATCCCCTCATTCTCTGGGCGCGCGCCCGCGAGAGGAAGGGCAAGCAGAGTTCACCTTGAAATTTGACCCATTTCCGCGGCGCTTAGCGTTGCAAATTTTGGCAGACGTGATCGTGAACGCCCAGTGTATGCATTGCGCTCGTTAGCTCAAAATTGTCAAACCTGATGAGGGGCCCTTTAATAATGAACTGGTTCCCGAGCGACTTACGATCCAAACTTACGATACAAACGAGTTACGATCAAAACTGTTAAGTAAATCTGTTTTATTTCCTACATCCTTGTGCCTCCTGAACTATACTCTATAAACACACTTCTGTTAACACAGTTTAACTTTTTTTGTTATTATTTTAAATAGTTGACCACCCTGCGAGAGTAACATTTCTGCAGCTTTCGGAGAGCCCTGAAGGAATCAAACGCACGCTGCACTGCTGTTCGAACAGATTTTGTACCATATTTTACAGAAAATAACAGATTGGAGAACACACACGAGATTTAATTGACAGCTTGTGTAAAGTTACAAGAGTAGTGCGATGGCACACAAGTGTTAACAGAGGCTAGTTAAGAAACAAACAATGTTATTTTTTCATTCGCAGTAACTAAGTCATAATGTTTAACCTAATTTAACATACCTGTTCTGTTGAAACGGAAAAGTCGGAGTAAGGAGGAAAGAAGGAATAATTTTATGAATGTCTGTAGTCTTCAAAAAAATGTAAAATGTATACTATTTTTGCAGACGGAATGCCCCGATAGCAACTCTATTAAAATCATTTTAAACGCAGTCGATTAGAAGTGCTTATTCAACAGGTATATTGCTATTTAATAATTATGCTCAATAAGAGTTTAATATAAATTCAATGTGCATTGTACACGTATTGGTAGGATACTCATACCTACACTTACGAGTAATACCACATTCGCTGAATGTCAGTGCAATTCTACAAACCTGAGTGAACAGAATGAATGGCATACGTCACCGTCTTCAACATAATTCCAATGGCATTTGGAAACAAACGGATTCTGGGGTTTTACACGACAAAACCATGATGAGGTTGTCAGCCACGCCATGTCAACCCTTCACGTTGGTCTAGTGGTTATAGTGTTCGACTGCTGACCCGAACGTCGCGGGATCGAATCCCGGCCCCGGCGGCCGCATTTTTGATGGAGGCGAAAATGTTTGAGGTCCGTATACTTAGCTTTAGGTGCACGTTAGAAACACAGGTGGTCGAAATTTCCGGAGCCGTCCACTACGGCGTCCCTCATAATCATATCGTGGTTTTGGGACGTTAAACCCCAACAATTATTAATTAGCCGCCCTTCACTAACTCGCGCAAAACACACAGGGACAAGAAGAGACTTACGAGGGCTGCAATGTTAATGTCCCTGTGTGTCTTGCGCGAGTAAGTGAAGGATGAATTTGTTCCAACTAGGCCTAATTGCAGTTTTGCTAATTAGCCACGCCATGTTGGGAGAACTCCAGATTAACTTCAACAACCGCAGTATCTTTAAATTATACTAAATCTAATTAAACAATTATATTTTTGCACCCCTCCCACACCCGAATGTGGCTGGGAGTCGAACCTACATCCTCGAGTTCACAGCAGCTCTTTGCCAGGCCACCAACGTTTAAAGGAGTACTGACACGATTTTGAGTCATTGCAAAAGGGACATTTCTCCTTTCCTTGGTTCGCAGTGTTAATGCTCTCCACACACCTGAGTCGGACAACACGTATAAAATATTTTACTTTGATTTTGAAGTCTTCGTCGCTGAGCATCTGCAAGTCAGCCCCACCGCAATGGTCATTATCCCGACAAGTCAACACAGATCCACTGTGTTTGCGAATTCTCCGTCCTGCATGCAGCCTAAATCGCAGAAACAGTCGGGGTTGCTGGATGACAATTCACTCATCGTTGTTTATGAGCACCACAAGCAGATGACCGATCTGCCACTAGTACGTCGCGAGTTGCTGTCTACCCAAGCGTCACACTGCGATGACACGTCACTGAGAAGCCGCCCCCTCGATATCGAAACCTAAAGTGTCCTTTTTTTTTTTTTTTAAGATAGCAGTATTAAAAATGTATTCGATGCATTCCCAGGCACCACAACACTCTATTTTAAGGGTTCCCGACACCAGTGTTTTTATTTAGAGCAACAATCCGAAAATATTTAAAATTCGTGTCAGTGCTCCTTCAACATATACATTCACGGCATTGTTATGCGGTGGCGTCGCATGCTACGTTTATTTGTCAAGTGAACTGTGTCTGCGAAGGCACTGTACTGCGCTCCTCTTATGGTTAATTTCGAATATGATGCTGCCTTTGACAGGTGAACATAGGCAACTGCACTTTGTCCCTCTGGACATACCTGCATCAAAATTCCCTGCACACGTTAAATGAGCTTTGAAACTACTCATGAAATATTGTGAAATGGTGCCCATCAACACCAACAATAGCATCAGGCACGCTATATTACTTTGAGGTGTCCTAGCAGGCTTCATTTGCAACTTTGTTTTCACATCAGATGGAGTCACAACGAAGCTTTCCTGTGGTTCGTTTTCTTTGTCCTAAGCCAACTGAAGCTGTATAGCGTGTGTCCAGATAAGATCGAACACGAGGTCCCGGTCACCATTCCCGATTGTGATGAAATTTATTATAGGTCTAGGCATTACACCCAGAACAATGGTTTCGCAGTTACTTTTGCGAAAAAAAAATTTTGTTCGCCTGAAAAAAAAATATATAAATTTTTGCCGCAAAAAACGCTTTTCCGCCAATTTCGCGATTTCTGAATTTTGAGCGCACCTAGGGGAAAAACGGTGCACTTCTTCGTCACAATATGTATTCCCCTTAAAGAACAAGTGAAATACAATCTTATGAGCCTATTATTTCCCTTGCTTGTCGAAGCACGTTTAAAGAAAAAAATCACAAACCTGGCAAATCGCACAAAATACATCTATTTCAGAAATTTATTGCTGCAAGCAAGTTAAAGTGAGGATAATAAAAACCGGTCCATATTAACTTTGATACTTTCGCTCTCTTTTAAAATAATTTACGTGGTTTTATCGCGCTCCGTTTTACTTGATAATTGGGCTGAAACCAAAGTGACTTACCAAAAACGCCGAACTTTGAAAATGATTTTCTCAAAAAGGCCATTTTTAATTTTTTTTTAAATCCCTCTGATTGAAGTCAAGGACGTCATCTACCATTGTGCAGAAAAAAACGTTGCATTATTTTGGTTGCTAATAAGTTATAGTGCGTCAAATGTGACCATGCCAGCCTAGCGGCCGCGTCGTTCATTTTGGGCTGAAACTCGGATATAAGTTGCTAAAAATACTTGTACGTGACATAATCACAAATTAGCAGCTCCACACCAACAAATGCGCAGCCCGGTGTCATGGTTCAGCAAGCTTTGTCTTGGGATCAGCCGCTTAACAAACCCGCAGCAGCGGCCGCTCGATGCTGCGGGCGCTGACATTACACGAGTGCCGCTTCGACTGCGGATGAACTCCGCTTGAGCGCCAAACTACGCTCAGAGGACAAACGAGAGAAGGAATGCATCACTGTGAAAGTTAAAGGCCGTTAAGTGCCAACAAATGTCATAGTATGCAACGAAAACTCTGCCGGCGATTTCCCAGTGAGCGCCTCCAGTAGTGCGCTCATGTGTTGCTTTCTCTCTTCGGATGACCTAAATATAACTAGGTTCATTCTTTGAGCAACATATGGCACAAAAGAAAGCCATTGACATCTAAAGAAAGCTGTCGTACGTGCTTCCGATGGTCGAGCAACTCAAACTGTAGCTGTTCATCTTGTGTCAGAACACTTGTGTCAGCTGGTTGTGAAAAGAAGTGTGTCCAAGTCCTTTACTTCATTAAAGAATCGCTTTTACAATACTGTATTGTTGGACGTCCGCAGATAGAATATTCAACGCAAGTCGAGCGTTTATCACGATATTATGCGGCTTCGGGCATAACAGCAGGGGGAAAAAAAATACATCCGTGCTGTATTGAAGGCGCTCACTGGGAAATTGCCGGCAGAGTTTTCGTTGCATATTATGACATTTGTTGGCACTTAACGGCCTTTAACTTTCAGTGATGCATTCCTTCTCTCGTTTGTCCTCTGAGCGTAGTTTGGCGCGCAAGCGGAGGTCATCCACAGTCGAAGCGGTACTCATGTAATGTGAGTGCCCGCAGCATCGAGCGGCCGCTGCTGCGGGTTTGTCAAGCGGCTGATCCCAAGACAGAGCTTACTTAACCATGACACCGGGCTGCGCATTTGTTGGTGTGGAGCTGCTAATTTGTGATTATGTCACGTACAAGTATTTTTAGCAACTTATATCCGAGTTTCAGCCCATAACGAACGAGGCGGCCGCTAGGCTGGCATGGTCACATTTGACGCACTATAACTTGTTAGCAACCAAAATAATGCAACGTTTTTTTTCTGCACAATGGTAGATGACGTCCTTGACTTCAATCAGAGGGATTTAAAAAAATTAAAAATGGCCTTTTTGAGAAAATCATTTTCAAAGTTTGGCGTTTCTGGTAAATCACTTACGTTTAAGCCCAATTATCGAGTAAAAGGGAGCGCGATAAAACGACGCAAATTATTTTAAAAGAGAGCGAAAGTATCAAAGTTAATATGTACCGATTTTTATTATCCTCACTTTAATGTGCTTGCAGCAATAAATTCCTGAAATACAGGTATTTTGTGCGATTTGCCAAGTTTGTGATTTTTTTCTTCAAACGTGCCTCGACAAGCAAGGGAAGTAATAGACTCATAAGATTGTATTTCACTTGTTCTTTAAGGAGAATAAATATTGTGACGAAGAAGTGCACCGTTTTTTCCCTTGGTGCGCTCAAAATTCAGAAATCGCGAAATTCGCGGAAAACCGTTTTTTGCGGCCAAAAGTTGTATATTTTTTTTTCAGGCGAACAAAATTTTTTTCCGCAAATGTTCTGGGTGTAATGCCTAGACTTACAGCAAATTTCATCACAATCGGGAATGGTGACCGGGACCTCGTGTTCGATCTTATCTGGACACACCCTATACCTCATGAAGTGAATGGAACCTCTAAGATTATGGCCAACATGTTATCCAAGTTCTAAAAGCTGTTCATATGATATTGAGATTGCTCCAAGCATGGCAATTATAAATGAACTCGACAGTGCGATATACTACCTTTTGCTTCCATCAATGTGGTTACAATGCACTTTGTACATAATCATTCGCCATTTCAGGGCTACGGAACGTACAGGATCAATCTCTACTACAGGGGGCTCTACATGGAGGATGCCAGGATGACAACGGTAGATGTCGCAGCTTCCCGTATCATTTCAAGTGTGTCTAGTACGTAGCAATTGTGACACTTCCAGTACATTGTTGTATATAATGAAAAATCATTGAACAGCTAGGGAATATTGGTGGAGCAAACATTTTGTGGACTTTTATTTGTCAAGTCCATTAGTTGAAATGTTGGCTTCAGCGACATTCCCTGTTCAACAATTTTTTATCACTTCAAGCATCCACTTTCCCCTTGCATAAATGTTGTATGTAGTATTATCATGAGACAGCAGTTTTATAAGTTCTGTACAACACCACAGTAGTTGCAGTATTAATTTGCTACATTAAGTGCGCATCCCATAAATGAAGTGAAGCTTCCATGTATTCCAGAAAATTCAAGAAAACTGACCAATTGCACCAACATTGGTCTAGTAGCCATGAGTCGCTTAAAACTTCAGATTTCAGTTTGGTGCCACTAACAATGGCAAATGTGAAAACACAAAGTTATATCTCCTTCATACTTTATTAATTTCATTGCATTTCAATTTATGCTGCTAGCATATTCATTGTTGGGGAACTATTTTGCATGCATTCTGTGATAGAAGGGAACGAAACGTCACGAGAGGGAGCCGCATGAAATTGGTCGAGGCTCGTCTGACGGCCAGAGATGGGAAGAGTAACTGGAAACAGCAGTGCTGTCAATCATTTTGGCAAAGGACGGGCACAGAACAGACACCATTCTGTCTGATAGAACGGATATATAACGGTCTCCGAACGACTTGGATCAAATCGAAACGTAAGCACTATGGCCGGCGAATCGAATTGGCCTGTTTTGTGTCCGGCTTGCTCCAATCCCGTGCCAATAGCTTGCGAAAATTGCAACCAGCGCCCCACCACTGAATGACTTGTCAAATTGCAACGCTACCTAGCATTCACATGAGACATTAACACACATAAATTGTTAAAGCCATCGCGCTCTTCAATTTCAAGCTTTGAAAAACAATGCCAGCCAATACTGATGTTCAGCTATAACAGTTCTATATTTCTTCATGCGTTGAAAACATTTCTGAATTCTCTCAGTTTGCCTATTGGCGGTTTGCTCCCCCTCGTACTCTTGTGAAGTTTCATTCAGTACTGTCACAGAATGCGTGCTAAGTAGCCCCCTTGCTGTCTATACTGCAAATGTAAGGCTAAAATACTTCTACCGTCACCTAGCCATCTCGCACTGGCTCCACAAAAGACTACGAGATGGGGCTGCCGCCCAGAGGCAGGCAATGCCGATGGCAACTAATCGTACTATTCCTCTCTTTTTTTTTTCTGTTTTCCAGATTCTGACAACAGACACAAAATAATTTAAATAAACATTTATTTTCATCTTCTGGAAAAACAATCGTGGTACTCGTTTTAAGCTCCAAGCATGCACCCCAAGAGAAACATGGTTAATCAGCAACAGGGGACAGCTGGTTCCATTGACGTCACTTTCTTTTCTACTTGGGGACTGTCAGAAAGAATGATGACTAGCGCCAATACCATTATAGCAGCACCACAAGAGAACAAGTGTTTGTGCATTATATATAAAACACGCTGTACACAATTGAGTCCACTCTAGTCTGTCTAAACAAAGCAATGCAGCACCACTTCACGTGCAGCCCACAATCAAGAGACACTCCCAGAGACAAGGAGGGTAGTTGAACAAGACTGCAGGCAAAAGCACTCGTTGCAGAGCATTGGCCAGTTGTACCCCCGCGATACGAGGTGCGCACATGGTGACAGCAGCTCGGGTATTGTCCAGTGGCAATGTGCTCTAACCGCATACTACCCACAATTATCTAGTAGTCCTCCACTCTTATTTCAAGGATGTTTACACCGCACCATACTTGAGTGCAGTACGTCACAACACATCTCCAGCAATGCTGTTTTTCCCTATCAGTCTCTCTCGCACTGTATTATATGACAAACTAAATCACGCTAGTATTATGTTTTCAAGTACTACTACCATAATGATAGGTGAAAAGCAACTCACTTGAGCTACAGTGTTACCGATCTAACAAGCTGCCATTACATATTACATCTAAGCTTTCAGCCACATTTGTCGATTGCCAGCATTCATCATAGTCCATTATGGATACAGCAGCCGCACGTGGGACGAGTAATAGAAAAACATGTATTGCAGTTTGCGCGGTAGTGCAACACAATCGCTGAAGTGGCACATGAAAAGGTTTCAACTGCTGTACTTCAACAGCGCTATCCTAATGACGCACCATCTATGCAAGCTGCAGCTATATATATATATATATATTTATATATATATATATATATGTATACTATACATACACGCACTCCCGAAGGAAGTAGTAGTTTGAGTCAGTCTTCCAAGATACAGATATGCAAGGTTGCACTGCTGATGTTACTTGCTGGAGGGACACCATAGTCTTCGTAGTAGTGCTTACACATTGCAGATTACACACTTGCTTCGAAAAACAACACACACACAGAACAAAAAAAAGTACCTGAACAAAGTTAAAATGAAATGCCACTGAATCACAAGGAGTAAAAATTGCACTTGGCAGCAACATGCAGTGCCGATTCCACTAAGCTTTGTATCTTGCGAAGGCTGCAAAGCCAACAACGTCGCTGCTTTTTAGACGCAATATCCAGTCAAATAAAGTGACACGATTGCCCACATGACACGCAGAACATGTCTTGGGCGAAAAATTTGCTCCCACCATCACCATAGTCCCTTCATGATATATTAAAAAACATCGCACGACTGGCCGCTGAATGTTCGCACGATAAAGCAAGATATACAGACAATGAATTATGAATGAATGCATAAAATTACCACTCACAATATGCAAGTTTCAGCACCAGCACACACATAAAGCATGCCAGTAAGCTGAAATGATACATTAAGGATCAAGTTCATGACAAAACGTTCCCATACCTTCAGACCTGCGATGAGTAACCTCACTACGTTACTGTCAACCAGTTTAGTCTGTGGATCACTGGACGTGGAAACATGACTGACGACTAATGGCAAAATTATACTCAGTGTTGTTGCTATGAAAACAAGTCTATATCTATGCCATAGATCCCACACAACAACTACCAGAAATGTGACATTCTTCTCTCAGGTGCACAGATAAAAGAATCCAGGCAAATTTACACACCAGTAGAAACCCTTGCAGATCACACAGCACTGCAAGCTTACAATGCAAACTCTTGTACAGTCAAGAATCTACTAGCTTAAGAGACTCCAGGTGCTACAACAATAAAGGCAGCATGACACACACACACACACACACACACACACACACATATATATATGCTCAGTGCATCAGTTGTTCCAGATCGGTTGGCTACAGCCCCAATCAATATCATGGGTGCCCATTACCCAACATACACATGAACACTTCAAAGAAGAAGCTGGTTATGAAGTGACCTCACATAGCTATGTGCTAACTGTCTTAATAACTGAAGCTTAAGGGCTGTGGCTTTCACTACGTCAATGCTTTCCAGGAATTGTCCTGTATGCCCCTTTAGCAACTTACAACACTGCCCAGCATTAAAAAGTGACCAGCATGGGCCACTCGGCGCAGCAAACATCTGCGACATGCTACACGTGCAGATGAGCCAAATAGCAATGCTGCAAGACACCGCTAGCCTCAGCTGTACTGCAACCACTTATACGGCGCTTTTTTATTGCACGGCTGCATCAGTAATAATTAGGACAGCACCCGCCACCTACAATTTACTAAGGCGAACTAGGACCATTTCTCGAGATTACCTAGAGACACCACACACAAGCGAAGTGTGAAGCAGTACCATTGCCAAATGGGGCTGGGCGAGAATTAAAATTTCGGCTATGGAGAGCGCACACACACATTCCAACAGCCCGACTGACTGCAAGCAGCTGACTTGACAAAAAGTGACACTGCACCAGCATAGCGCCGTGTAGTCGTTTCCTTTTGTGTCTGCTAAACAAGTGCGCTGACAGAGGCAAATAAACAGGTACATACCCCATACACTGAGTTATCACTATCAAGTCGGTGTTTGAGAATTCTATATGGCTCCTCTAAACTGTAGTAGGATTTTAAACCTTGAGGTGTGCACTTTTGTTCCACAACAACCAACATGATTTCAATACTGCACTTCCCATCACACGTAGTGTCTGCAGTGTTTTCATAAATTACAAACCATCACTGCCCTAAGCATTAGTGACAGGGAAACCAGTGCAAACGTGATACCGCTTGTCAAAAAACTAAAGCATAAGGAAGACACAGACACAAGCAAACGGGACACACAACAATCTTGCGTCTGCGTCATCTTCGAACCACCTGACAAGCAAATGTACAAACTAGCCCAACTTTCAGACAGATGGACCGCTCACGACAATGACGGCAGTTATTGTTGTGCGAAAAAAAGTACACTCCTAAAGGTACGAAACTACCGTGGTAACTGCCCTGCCCACTAAAGGCTAACTCCTATCCTTTCGGTGTGTGTGCTACAACCGCAAATGATGCTGGCTTTCACCTTGTGTACTTGCAGACTGGCTAGGCCTGACCTGCACTTCATCTTCGGCGCCACTGCTGATACTGCTGCTGTCAACGTCGCGGTTCAGGGAATGTGTCGTGCTCACGTGTGTTGGGCATGAGCTACTAGTCGGCATGCCACTGTCTTCGTGGTGGAAGCTCGCCGTGTGAATAATGGGGCGATTAGCGGAGCCCCGTACGACGAGTGTAGCTTCTGTTGGCTGGCGAAACAGCGACGGTGAGCTATCGAACGTTCCGCCACCGCCACCACCGGAGCCCGCCAGCAGTGGTGTACGCTCTGTGGCATTGGTCCCTTCGTCTTCACCTTCCGAGTCAGAGTTGGGGTCCATGCCTGGAAGGACCACCTTGCGTTTGCAGATGGGGCATGTACGCCTGTTGTGCAGCAGCCATGGCTTGATGCACTTGCAGTGGTATGCTGTAGTGCGAAAAGAACAAAGGGTTCGGTGTTTTACCACATGCGCGAAGCAGTGACAGTAGCACAGACTAGGGCATTATGACTACATTTTGTAAGCTGCATTATTTACCAAATGCGAAGAAGGTATGTTGCACAGAGTTTCCTGCAAAAATTGCCAAATGGCATTGCGATTTATCATAAAACTCGTCAATCCTCCAATCGTCCCAATGTTGAGAGTGTTGAACGCATGTTCACCAAACTGGAGGTTTACCGCTGCATCAGTTTATCGGCGCTTACTGTCACTTGTTGCCGCTTTTGGTGAGAATATTTTGTGGTATCTTGCATAATGTGACTTTAGTAGAAGTGAGAAAGTGTTCGCAAAATGTTTGCATAATGCATACCCCCTTTTCAAAGCCCTAAATAAAATAAAAGGAATGCGTAAACTGCGAGGGTAACTACGGTAATTTGTGTGAGAACCTGTGGCAACCTTGACTACTCTAACTCAAGCTCTGCGCCTACTATCATGCGGCTAAGCTTGAGGATGTGGGTTCACATCCAGACCAGAGCCGCATTTCGATGAAGGCGAAGTGTAAAAACACCCATGTACTATCGCGCTCAGTATGAGCTACATCACCGCGAGCGCGTGCCCGAGCGCTCTGCAAGGTTGTACAGTGGCGCTGATCATGGCATATTTTCGAGTTATCGGGAGAGAGTTTGGCTGTCCTTGCGAGCGCGCATCGCCTCCACTTGCTTTCACCCTCGCCCTCAATTAGCCCTGCGGTGATATCACCTTCGAAAATGATAACTTCGAGGATGAAACCAAGCAAATGGGGGCGATGCGCGCTCACACGAGCAGCCAAACTCTCTCCCGATACTCGAAAATATGCCATGATCGGTGCCACTGTACAACCTACATGTACATAGACTTGAGGAAGAATCCAAGGTGGTCAAAATAATTCAGGGTCCCCCCACTCAGAGTTTCTTACAATTATACCTAGAGGGAAAACTAGCGCTGCGAGCTGTTGTGCGCATGGAAATGCTAGGATATGCGAGATTCGGACTTGGCTCGGATTGGCATCGTTCACGAAGAGCTGGACACCTTGTAGACACGTCTGGCTTCAACGCGTTCCTTGCGTCAAAATGGTTGATTTCGTACTAAAGGAGCTCGCAGTAAGCTGTTTCTTTTTATCATTGCATAGAAACAAGTTTTATTTAACTTTTAAAACTTCTACGTTGATGTGCAATTTTATAAAGCGAAAAACGTTACGAATGGCCACTAAAACTTGGAAGGCAGAAGACAATGCCACCATTCACTCTGCGACTGTTTGTCATCTGTTTCTTCTTTCGAGTTTGGTTATGCCGTGCAGGTCAATGGACTTTTATTCTAGAATATAATACGCGAGAATAAGATCCATTTATATAAAAGTTTTATTTTAGGGAAACTTTATTAGCGCAGTCGTATCCACTTTCTTGCCGAAGGCTCGCTCAACACCAGCCAACACAAGCCTCGCAGACATATACCATCATTCCCATCGCGGCAACGGCGCCCCTTAAGAAATTCGCATAGACGGTAGCGCCAGATTTCTCTCTAGGTATTATTGTGAGAAACTCTATGCCCCCACTAATGGCGAGGGCTGCATAGGTGAATCGTGGTTTTTGGCGCATACAACCCCATATTTTAATTAAACTGAACCAGCGTGGGCAAAGCCTGAGGAAATGCTTTACAAAACCTAGCTAAATGTATCTAAAACCAGTCTGTCTTGTAGTGTGCACCAATGACACCACAAGGTGCAAGAGCACAGGGGATTCTGACAACTTCCAAGACCGTTTACTTAACTACCCCAAGGTGACACGAGAGAGTGGTTCTTCCTCCTGCTTCTCTTTGCTCCATCACAAATAGCACAGAAAGCTTAAGATGAAGGTGCTTACCGTGTGCACAAGGCAAAATGCGCAGCTTGTCCCCTTCAACATAATCCTCAAGGCAGATGGCGCACGTCTCGTATATGTCTCCCTTCTTGTACTTTGTAGTTGGCAGCTGCCTGAGAAACTTGCGCGACAGCCGAGACTTCCTCTTCTTGCGCCAGTCTCGAATGCAGCGCACCAACTGAGGGAGAGATTCACAAAACTGCCATACAGTTGCGCCACCATATCTACGAATAACTCATGATACACAAATACACATAAATGAATCAAAAAAGGGAATGCAACTTTGCGTGCAAGAGTCGAAGGGCACCTGGTGCATGTCAGTCCTCATCTGTGCAAGTCACTGTTAGAATAACTACACCTAAAGAAAGAGTTTAAAGCTATAATAAGGAAACTCAAGTTTTACGCCTTGGTGTTTAAGGCATATGATGCTTGGCTAGCTGTAAAAGAACTTGAAGGATGCTTAAGCTTTGCCTTTACGAGTGGGATGCGTTAGCATAATCGGGCCCCGTGCGCATGGTCTTCTCATTCGCTTGCCAGGCTTCACTTCTCAATGGTCACTTCAACCGTGCCGCAAAGAAAGAAACGTCAGTGCACGTAAGGCTGGCCGTTTGAAACTCTCCTAAAATGCATACCTACTGCAAGTACAGTTGCAAAGTGCCCATCACACCATAATTCGTCATTTTGCAAAGCACCAAAGCACCCATTATGCTTCTGTAAGGCAATATGCGCACCTGCACAGCTGCACACTTTGTAGATGCTGTAGCTAATGACGATGATCAATTATGCCGGAGCACTCTGTAATGAGTGGGCCTATAAACCACCCACTCGTGTAATTCACATGGTTTGACGCCTGGTGCGATTGTACACGTCTACCACAGAATATTACACGTGTTAACACAACTCCTCGCACTACACCACATCTGTATAGGGTCCTTTTTCAAAGCAGTTTCAAGCACTGGCATGGCTCTCTAGTAGAACACCTGACTGCCACGCAGAATGCCAAGGTATAATTCTGGCTCAAACCCCTGAGTGTATTCTTTGCATCCATCTCAATTTTTCGCTTACAACCAATGCCACCACCTACACCGAAATTTCTGCGACATGAGCCCTTTAAGGCTATCACATTAATACGATATGCATTTACACTTTCAAGAATCAAAGTTCTGACAGAAGACTAGCACTGCCCACGCTTTTTCAACTTGCAGGAAGAGTGTTGCAGGAACACTGCCTATCCTAATGGGAATGCTTGAGCCTGTGTTTCTGGACAGAAGCAGCTCAAGTGTTGTACTCCTGGCAAACAAAAGTAAAATTCCGCAATATGCAGCACACAAGCACTAGCCAAAAAGTTAGCTTAAAAAAAGGCTTGATTTGGTCGGACAGTCAGCTTGAAACATCCTAGAATAGAGAATAGGAAAACTATGGTCTAGCAGTATGAACATGAAAGCGCGTGGACAATGTTATCATTAGTAAAGCCTGCTGGTAGCCATACATCAGATGAAGCAAATAACCAACACGTTGCAAAAGGTATGACCATCTTCACCACGAAAGTGTGCATCAGAAGTCAAGCTCACTGACTTTTATATAATAAATCCCATATATTTCAAAAATGAAGATAATTAAACAGGTTCAACACAGTCACTGATGATTTTGCGAACACAAGGAATTTAGAAAGTAGCCAAAAAAAATACCAATTCCTCTATAAAAGTTTCGTACGACATCTAGCTTTAAAAGAGTAGCAGATGAATGACATTTTGGCTTCTGTACAAGAGCCTTGGGGACAATCTAAACAATACTCGACTGTGCAACCGTCGATTGGATTCCCAGAACTAATTAAGGCAAAGGGGCTGCGGCTTTGATGAGTGAGACACTATACCTTCATCAATACTGGTATACAAGCTGCCAATACGTGTTACAGTAGTATACTAACATATGGTACTAACACTTCCCTAGCAACTAGAAGGAGATATACACCAAATGACACTTACCACAAAGACTAGAAGTCCAAGAATGCAGACACCAACAATCACTAGGAAGGGCAGCAGATAGCTGAATATGCTCTGGAAACTCTCTGGGTAAAGCTTCACCTCATAGCTGCAACAATAACAAAAACAAAGCAAATTATCCATTATAATTAACAATACACTGCACTAAGATAAGTTAAAAATTAAACAAATAACAATGAAGAAATAAACCGTGTGTCGTAGGCCAAACTGCAATATGTTTTAATTCCTTTGGCAAAATTGACTATAAAGTTAGCAGAGTCAAACACTCAACAAAACGAGATTTAGTTGCGTATATTGTATATACATTAAGGAGACAGGGCGTGCAAACACGGACACAAGAGGGAAGTCAAGACACCACCAACGCCGACCCCTCTATTGTGTCAGTGTTTGCATGCCCTGTCTCTTTAAGATGAATACTACTTACCAACTAGCTCAGCTCTCTGTTATTCTATATTGTATAGCTTGATATAAAACTTTTTAAGAAATTACCGTATTTTCGGTGCAAATTTCACAGCACAAGTTGTCTTCACGGCAATCCTCCCACCCTCTTGCCCAGCAGTAGTCAATGTTTCAGGCACAGAAAGTTTTTTTTTTTTTTTTTTTTTTTTTTCAATGAAACAAACTGCAGGAAACTTACTCATCCTTGTAAGTATATCGCTTGAGCCGAATCCCAGTTTCTTCACTCACAATAACAGCATAAATATTAAGGTCGTCAGTGTCCTTCAGGCCATTTCCTAATAAAAACAACAGAAAACAAGAACACATGTTAGGCTCACCACTACTGTCGTCGCCAGAAAACTGTATCAAACACACGATGCGGCGACTAACAAAGCAACCGCAATAAACTGTTGCTTCAGAACACACAGTGCACAGAATTTCTGGTGAAATTGTTATGGGGTAATCTGAATGCGACACCTCTGCCTATAATGAATTCACTGGCTAGGGCTTTAGTGTTCAGGATTCCCTTCATAGCCAGTGCTTCTGCACATATCTGACAACAACTCTTATCTGTTTGTACCAGGTTTCAATGCGGATAATAGCAACATGGTATATCTCCACCGGCTATTTCCCTCACAACAACTTAGCTAACACCTCTAGATTAACATGTCAGTTGCTCCAATGTCTGACTGCATGCAACTCCTTTCCATTCTCTTCAGCTTCTGCCGAACAAAGTACACGAGTAAGCTGTCGCAGCAGACAAGAAAGAGGGGCCACACGCAATAATCTCGAAGACCAAGTGTACACTTTTGCTTGTCTGTCATGTAGTGGAACTTGCCCAGTGCTCGTGGCAGCCAAACAAAAACAGTGAAGGCACCGCAGCTCTCCAATACAGCTTGAAAATGGACCACGTAATACATAGTACACTGGGCTCAGCTTGTCAAGAAACTAAGATCAAACTCTTGTGTTCCAAGTTTAACCTCAGTTCTGGCTCACAATCCTCAACATAAATACATTTTGGCACATTCAAACTCGAACAGCAATCTGCGATTCCCAAGAGTTCGAATACACGCCGGCTGTATAAAAAAGTTAATGCAGCGAAATGATACATGGTACAGGTGCTGATGGACCATATAAGAACGTGCGAGTTAGATAGCAGTACCTCTGACAGGGTAGTACTTGGGCTCCGGTGTAATGTGGGTCTCAAAAGGGCCACTGTTGTGCGCTTTACGGTCATAAATCACAGCCACATCATATCCTGCCTCTTGGGCAAAACGTGCCTGGAAAAAAAAAATGTGCAGAGGTAAGGTACTAAGTTTTCCCAATTCATATCAAAGTTATAAAAGCACTCTTCGAGAAGCAGTTTTACCCACCAACGACAGATGATACAGTAGAGAACACAGTAAAACCCGAAAACAAGGGAGCGAGTACTTGCTTTATTCATGTTTAAAGTGTAAACTTTCATAATTATTCATAGTATTACTTGAGCTTCAGATTATTATGCTAATAAGGAACCTGCAACTCACATTTTTTTTAAGCGAAGTAATATTTAGACATATCCATGGCGCTCAACTCCATTATTGGTGATTTTTCTGTACCATCACCATACCTGCCAACCTAGGGAGTTCGGATATCGGGAGACGCACTGTGAGAGGGAAGGGGAGGGGGGGGCAGAAAGAAAATTGTTTCGGGCGACGCCTGTAATCGGTCAACAAAATTGTCCTTATCTCAAATGGTTACTTCGAAGGGTCCCGGCAACACTTTCTGAACATACTCAGAATTAACTGCAGATCGGTAGTCGAGACACTTGTGAACATGTGAGACAAATATAGCACTGCACGGCGAACGTAATTCGCACTTTCATTTTACGGACAGCTGAAAATGGCTCGCTCTCCTCTTGGCAAACTGAAACGGACACAGCCAACGGCTGGTTTCATGATCGCGAACGCATCCTCGGTAAAGTTTAGATTGGTAGTTTCAAGTTCAATAAACAACAGATATAAATTTATGGCACTTCAGAAACATTGAAGAAAGCTTTCTTAGTACTTCCCACCTCGATCTATGGTTGTCTGCTTATTTCGTTTTTTGCCATGTTCATATGAGGCAGCATGCAGCTTAGCAAATCCCGTGCTATTTCGAACTCTACGGACCTGAGTAGGTCGCTCACCTCGCTCTGAACACACTACCGCACCACTTACCGATACATATCGTCAGTTCCAAATCCAACGGCACGCTGGCCAGTGCACACTTTCTCCTTTACATGCCTTGGCCGACATCGCTTGGTGCTTAGCTAATTCGAACTGCTTCAAAATACGCTGTCTGGGTCGCGCTTTTATCCGTCAGTCAACCTGATGCAGTACAACACTGGTGAGTATTAGGTACTCGCAGAGCTTGGCCACACATCAGAACAACCGTAGCGCGATAGCGTCAGAAGTGCTTCTGTGCTGCATAGTTACCGCAGGCACGAAGGGGTGCCGCGGTGGTGGTCTCGCGATTACTCGCAATCATACCGGCCGGTTCTGTAGATTTTTTTTTCCCGGAATTGGGTTGAGGCAATTTATCAGGAGATTTATGGCCTCAATCGTACAATCGGGAAGACGGGTCAGAAATCAGGAGTCTCCCAGGCAAATCGGGAGAGTTGGCAGGTATGCATCACCAAGCAATAGTTTAGACGTGCTAAGTTATTTCAACAACATTGCGGCACGGCCACTTGCCCCACAGACACAATTTATTAGAACAGCCGATATTTTGGACTCCACCTGCACAGAGCATACGAATTCATCTACTAGGAAGAGCAAAATGTGCTGTGTATTCTTTTAGCTTGATATAATGCTAGCGCCTCTGAGCACAAAATGCAGTGATGCGCATTACTAACTGCACCCCAGTCATGCGACTAGCCAAGTCGACAAGTGGACTTGTCTTCTTCAAGGCTGCAACCAGCTCAGTTGCAGTCTTGAAGAAGACAAGTCCGCTTGTCGAAATGTTGGCTCTAGTGACACCTCATGTTTACGAATTTTTCATCCCTTCAAGCTTCCATCTTCCCCCAAACTTCTTCCTCTTTTCGATAGCCAAGTCTAAGCCACATTTTTGCTTTTGTCCTATTTGTCCAATGTATGCTTCTAGTGTATCATTGGCAGTCCGTGCTATCAATGAACTTTTGTCGCTTACTATGATGAAGCATGATAGGAAGTCTACCACCAAAGTCTGTGCTAATGATAGTGTCACAATGTCTGTGAGGACAATAGTGGCAGTGAAGCAAATGAAGTGCCAGACAATGAATGTGGCAAAGAAACTTGCAATCACTCCGCTATCAACCAGAGTGCAGTCAATCTTGTTCATTCTTGCAGGAGATTGAAATTTGGCATGTGTATTAATCATGTTTTTGTTCACCTGCTACAACATGACAGTGCAAAGGTTGCATGTAGGTTCGGTGCAGCACTGCATTTAGAGGCTTTTTTTAGCCACTTGTGGAATGAACACACCTATATTCTGACGAGTCTGTGCATATAACTGTATACAGTATAAGCTTGTTAATTCGGCACGCGTTAATTCGCAAAATCAGATAATTCGGGGCATGTTCTCTGGTAACGGGCAGCATGTGCATTGTTTAATGGCATCAAACTCTGGTTAGTTCGGTCGCATTAGGCCTCAACCCAATTAATTCGGATGGTCCTCAGAGCGCACTGAGCGCAAAGCACTGCAAATGTGTGACGCGAAGCAGCGGAGAAGGCATTCGCAGACAACCGAAACGGCCGCGGGCTTTCAGAAAGGCGTGGTCACCATCCACAATCACGTTGTTGGAACATAATAAGGTATGAGTTCAGAGCACGTTTTGGATTAAGACAAAGGGGTCTTGAGCCGCGTTCACATAGTGAACGAAGTTGCAAATGACGAAAACTGTGGTTTTCGCACTGCTCGTATGCAAAATAATTACTGGATTTATGTATTCCTCCAGAAAAAGAAAGTGCATTGATGTAACAGACATTTATTTGTTGTTTTCTTGATACTTTTGATAATACGGCATTCAGATAATTCTGAGTTTTTCTAGTCCTGTGAAATCCAAATTAACGAGCTTTTACTGTAATTGCATTGACATAATTGCACTGACAAACTTATTCATCCACTTGCAAAAGAGAGATGCTTAGAAGAGTAGAAGTTTGGGCCAGTTGGTGATACATACTTGGTAAAATAAAGCGCAATAGACGGGACAAGAAAGGTGAGACCAACGTCTGTCTCACCTTTTTTGTCCAGTCTATTGCGCTTTATTTCACCAAGATATGCTTACTTTCTGGTGAATCCACTAGTATTTATGACTTCCAGTTATTCAAACATTTAGACAGTCCTATCAAGCCCAGACTATCAGCCAATGAAAACATTAGACCACAAGCATATTAGCCTTTGACAAACAGATGTTATGGCTTCTGCATTTGCAAAACCCCTGATCTATGTACACCCGTGAGCAAAAGTATACAGACCATTGCCGTCTACATATCTTTGCCATCTGCGCCGTCTATTGGCGAGCTGTCTGCCGTCAAGAGCATTTCTTTGACCGATTCCGTCAGAGTAATAATCTCGCCAGCTATTCCGTCAAAGCAATGCTCCCGACAGCAGATGGCTCGCAACTAGACGGCATAGAAAGCGATTTCGGCTCGCGCTTCCGTGGTCCGTATACTTTTGCTCACGGGTGTACATCAGTGCAACAGGCTAGTCACTGGTCTGAAACAAGGCAGCAGGGCCAATCACAGATAAGCAGCCAATTAGTGACACTCGTTAAGCACACAAGCAGAATTATATGACAACCAAAAGCAATGTAAAGACAAGCATGAAGGTCAACGGACCATGTTGTATTACTTGCCTCTGTGCTCATCTTTTAACGTCTGGCTTAATAGTAAGCTCTCGTGTTGAACAATAAGCATTTCTATCTTTTCATAAAGCACCACAAAAAACAGCAATTCTTCAAGCATAACTGTATCACACTCACTTTGTCTGACAGCCCACACTCGAACCTGGCAATCAGGACAAACCAGGCAAAACTGTCATTGGATGGAAATGGTGGAGGGGCAATTGGTTGACATGCTGCTAAAGGTGATGCAATGGTTAGCAAGCCCTGCAAGTGAAAGTGCGAGAAGAATATTTTTTCACAGTCAATGCACTGCAAAAGCAAAAGAACTGCTATAAAATAAAGCAAAAAAAAACATTGAATGCTCTCCGTCGAAGGGGCAGGGAATATTTAAAGGGACACTAAACGCAAATGTTAAGTCGACGCTGATTGTTGAAATTGCGTTCCAGAAACCTCGCAGTGCTTGTTTCGTGCCAAGGAAATGCTTGTTTTGAATGAAAATCACGTTTTAGTGGTCCGCACAGCGTTTGCGTGCTTTAAATTGCGCGCCTGAAAAGGCCTCCTGATGTAGCATTTGCCTTGCCCAACGTTGCCCACCTTTACTGCCTGGCAGCCGACACTGTGGTTCCTGCTCTGAAGGGCACATTACACAACATCACAAAGACACGGCATTTTGTCGAACTTTCCATTAGAGTGACTTTCATGAGCGCACAAGGCACACGAAGCAGTACGCGATAACGAAACTACCACTCAGATGCAACCGCGCAAGCGGAGCGCAGCCCTGCGAAAACGGAACTTTTGCACAACCTGTGCCATTCTCCAATGTAACGTCATGTTCTTTTTTCCATGAATCAAACAGAAACGCACAAGCAGCATTTTATTACATCTTAGAAAGCTCGGAATGATCATTTTTTATCATAAGTAGCTTGAATACTAGTGATAATTTCTACTTGGGACTCTTGACGTCACTGAGCTCGTTCCAAAAACACTGACGCATAAAGTGTCCTACATTGACCCCAATTTCTCTATTGCTAGAGCACTGCTATTGATAATATTGACGTTTTAGACGTTCTCAAACACTGACCTTTCACTGTGACAAATTTTTATTTGCCTTTAGTGTCCCTTTAATGACACTTGCAGTTGGAGGACAGAGCACCCCGACTTAAGCATCAAACTTCTATATCTAACACTATATTGATACACGGCACAAGCAGCATTCATGACCAAGAATGTCTGACTGATTAGGCAAGATAGTGAGACAAAGGTTGCCCCAGGTGATAATGACTGAAAGGAAATAACACAAGTACTAGTGGCGATGTGTTTGACCGCGTCACATGCTCCTATAACGTATTGTATGGAGGTCAGATTGACCTAGTCGTCCTACGTGCCTGTAGGTGACTGATGTAATAGCTCAAGTGTGCATCAATGTATGACAGGCCACCTGAAGGTTTTCTTCCCACGCTGAATACTTGTAAAGGGCCATATCCAAATTTCATGGTAGTTTAGGATGGCATTTTTATACAAATATATACGTATAGCTATACATTTATCATATACGCAGAGAGCATTACCCCTGTCCTCATACAATGTTTAATAACTTGTGGATGCGCTAACGCTAACTTAACGAAGATATGCAGAAAAGAAATACAGAAAGCTTAGTAAACTAATGGGAATAACTTCCTTCACTATGAAGGTTCACAGAGCAGGCTATGAAAGCAGTGCAACTTTCGCTTTACATCTTTACAGAGCTGGCTTGCTCCCTGCCCTGCCTTTCAGTTTCAGTCTTTCAGGAAATTTTATTAGAGACATCCTGCAGTCACAAAACTCCGGGGTGGCTTTGATGAGGACAGGAATTAAAGACATTTATTCTCTCTCTCACAAAATTGTTCACCCAATACAATCCGAGTTACATGTACAGATTCTGTAACAATTAGCCTCCTCATTTTTTTTTTTATGCAATGCACTCTTTGGGAAACTCTACACAGGGCCTAACGAAACCTCAGCAGGACTCATCAAGTATTGCAAAACCTCGCGAGGTCTTGCCAGATTTTAGGTTCACTATAAACAAATTTAATAAATGTAACACTCAAGTCAGCTAGTACACAGCCCCACTTTCAACTACTTCCATTGGTGTGCTGATCGCTGACTCGTTTCCCTGCACAACTACACAGTAAAAATGACACACTGCATCTAAATATCCACACTGCATCTAATATACTCATTGCAACAAATATACAAGATGAACACCATCATTCCTTTAATAAAACAAGCCCCTGCGTTCCTGTTTTCTCAAGGTTTGTAGTTTGGTGCATCTGTTTGGTTGGACTCTCACCGCTAAACCACAGTTCTGTATTAGAAAACCTCCAGGATCGACACACTTTTGACACTACGTCAAATAGCAATTTCCCGAACCGATAAACGCCTGTTCACATATGCAACAACACATTGTGTAATGGTAAAGCGGTAATGCCAAAACTTCTGATGCACTGGACTATTTTGCAATGGATGCATGTCACTGGTCACTGTCACATGCTACAATGATCTGCACTATGCTATGCCCCGTGACAATTCCTACAAATTTTGGCTGCATTATTTTCATTCATACTTTCCTGTCCCATTTCCCTTACTTTGGATTACCCTGGCATCTCTGATCAACATCCGTGACCACAAACTGACTCTAAGGACTGTACAAATATTGAAAAAAAAAAAAAGATATATAATGTGGAGAAGACTTATAAAGTGCTGCCTCAGTACATGACATCCAGCAGACAGTACTAGCTTTCTGTGCTCCACATAAGCCAAAAATCACGAGATCTTATCACTTCCGTTTGACACCTTGCAAGAAATGAGAAAGTCACAAGGCTAGAGTTTTAGCCCCTTACAGGAACTCCTTCATCAGGCACCATAGCCGAGAAACTCAGCTCTTGATCGAAGAAGTGCTTTATCCCTGGTGTGGAATTGCTGTGAGGGATCTGAAAATAGAGACAGAGAGCAGCTCTAAAATGAAAACTGGAGAGGTTTGCCTTGCAGTTTGCTTAGCGCGCTACCACAGGTAACATGCTAAGCTAGCAAAGCTGATCAATATCGCGGCAGCATGCTTCACAGGCCCTGACACACAAGAACCAACTTACGGCAACAATCTCGGCTGCAACAAGCGTCGCGTGAAAAAGTGCCGTGAGGCTGATGATGCTGTATACATAGAGAATGGTGATGTGGCACGGCATTCTGCGGTGAGGAAACATCACACCGTCAGCACAAACGGCTCTGCCTGCCCTTGCCGTCGCATGGGAGTCTCCTGGACAAAAAAATAAATAACGATAAAGTTCACGAGATCCAAGGTCAGAACAAGGCCGCGTCTACTAAAGCTTCAGCTGAAAATTATTTCTTATTATAGGCTACATTTACGCATTGACAATGCCAAATGTCCCCTCAACAGACCTTTGCACAAAGCCCTATAGCAGCAATCAAAGCACACTAATCGTTACAACAGTTGTCAAGAGCAACAATGTCGTGCTGCAAAGTCGAACAGAACAATCACACCACAGAATTTCCATGGCATGCAACTGTTCGAAAGGTCGTCATCTTGTCAAACAGCGCGCGATGCTATAATAAATGAAAATATGTCCCATAAACAAATTAAGTTGACAGTCTCTCAATAGATCAAAAACTACCATTCTGATTAACATGTAGCATGTGTTTCTTGTGGCTGTTCACTATGATCGGTTCCATTAAAACGGTTCTTTCAAAGCCCTCGATATAGGCTGTAAATGATTCTCGAATAATCTGTACTTAGCAGTTTAACCCAGACATAAAATTCTATGCAGCTTTGACTGCATACACAACCGCTTCATATTTTACAATGCAAGTGACCTGCATATTTTCACAACATCATGTGCATGTAACCTTTAATGATTACATAGCACAACGTATTAAAAATCATCTAAACTGTCACTATCACTCCCCAGTCACAACACAAATGAACCGCCCTGGGGTGCCTGTGACTATCTCACTTGAGCCCTTTGGTACCGATGAAAGCCATTCTTATTCATTATCAGCCACCCTTTCTTCAGGCCAGGGTCATCTACCTGTTTTGCTTAGTTCTGTATGTGGGTCACACAAGATCTTCAGACAACTGCCATAGCACTGGTGCAACATACAATGCAAAAAGTTTGTGGGAGCTCTAATTATTTGCGGAGTGCAGAATGTTTGAGAAAATCAGGTTCGCATTACAAAAAATTTGCACAGCATGACAGGCTACCCAGAACGAAACTCCTGTTGTGCTAATATTTGTTGCAACTGATCATGTTGCACAAATATGAGCTGCACAATCATTACATTCACATCACACACATTTAGTGGGCCACTTAAGATATACACTGAATGAATTTGCATAGAAATATAACTAAAATCCCGTTTTCTTCAGCTTTACAGTAAGAGGTCAATTAATAGCAGAAAAAGTTGAAGACAACATACCATTTTCTTATATCATGCCAAACTCCAGTGCCACTTTGTGAGTTTCAAAGTTTTACTTGTTTGTGTCTAGGATGGTATAGATGAACAAAAGTTCTAATAAATTCCATAGTTTAGTCTTTTCACTCATTTTCTAATGCAACGTAGCTCCGTCTTTACCAACCAAAAATCAAGCTAGCTCAAGCAGACAGTGTGAGATCTACACTGTTGCAGTGAGTTGGTGCTAGAGAGAGCCTTTGCGATAATTTTAAATTTGTGCACAGGGCCACTATGTCACAGCAGAGTGATACTGAATACAGTACAGAAGAGTAGCAACACTTTCACCATTTGAATGACATCAGGCATAAAATCTATGTTGTGACAATAAAAGGCTGGGAAAAGTGTCCATTACGGAGCCCACTCCAATGAAGGCATCAGCCTGTGCATCAACAAAACAGCAGAGTTGGACAACCAAGTTATTTTGCTGCTGTTTCTCAAACAGTGAAGCAAATTTCAGATCATTTACACAGTTCAAGATTTGCGATTTTGTATGTGGCTCAGAAATCCTTTCAAAAACCTCACGAGATGTTTCTCGCCTACACTTACAGCACGGAAAATTATTACTAATAAAACAACTTACACAGCGCTGATCTCTCACACCATTTCGGCTAAAAAACAGTTGCGTCTGTTGTTCGCATAAAATGCTACGAATGCAGTTGTTGCTGTGGAACAAGACTTCAAAACCCGCTGTCGACACCTCAATCATTCAAAATGGCACGCAGGCTGCAGATATTAGCATTGTGGACAGATCGCATGATTCATCCTTTCTTGGCGCCGTCTAGTAGCGTGAACGAAAAGACAACGCTACCAGAAACGATCACGAGACTATAACCATGCATAAAATCAGCTAAACACGACCGTTTTACGCTGCTGTAAAGAGCCGCAGTAAAATATCACCGACCAGAGCTTCCCTTATCAAGCCGCGAGTAAAAAAAACGACACGCACTTCACAACAGCGCGGATAGACGGAGAACGACAAGTTTATCGTCGCAGTTAAAGAAGTGTACATAGTCCTATGACAATACGGACTGCTTGTGAATACACCTTATCCAAAATAGTCATGCAGAAACAGCTAGCTCGTGACATGCGCGCTGTGCAAGCATAGATCTAGAAACGAGAAGTGCTGTACTTAGGCGACCACAGCATCGCTGTGCGGTAGGCCTACCCACCTCTACAGCATGAAGCTTTGGTCTGTTAAGCACATGACTTAGATGTAGATGAAGGGGCAAGAACGCTGCCGCAAGAGAACTTGCGCGACTGCCAGCAACTTCCTCGTACACATAGAAATCATGCGCAGATGCAATAACCGCTTACAGACGCTGGAGCCGCTCGGTTTATCGGGACATTGGCGCGATCACCTAGAGAAGCTGCTTCTGAAGTTAAAACAAAAGCCTACGCTAACAGGAACCACATAAAAAGCGCATCAACTTCGGTAACGCAGTGCAAACAACAGTAGAGAACACAACGGAAACTCACGAAAACGTCATTCCTCTGAAGGCCTGATCAAACTCTATACCAAACGTCAACGTTGTTTAAAGTTAAAGCAACAACAAGCACATGAGTCTACAAGGCAAACATTGCTGTGAAAGCAGCAACGACAATGATACACACCGAATGATGATATTTGTTGACGCCTGCTTGGTGCCAAGGCCACTAAGTGAATTAGGCTTAAAAAATATTAACGCAAGAACCATAACTGCTCACCGAAGGAGTAAGTCTTCGTTTGCAAGTCGCATTCGAGTTCTAGCTGTGACTATTCACACACAGTGAATTCCAAGCACACACAAAGTCACGAAAGCAAAGTCTTGTTTGCGATCCAAGCTCACCAGGAAAAAAAACCGCACTAATTTAACCACGTGATAGGGCATTGCGATATGCGAGCGAAAGCAGTTTCGTATTTTGTATATTACAGGCCAACGAGAAAATTAGCAGCTTTTCAGTAACTGTTATTACACGTCATAAAGTTTATTGAGTTATAAATTTTATTAATAAATCACTGGAATAATTTATTACGCTTCATTTGACTTTGGTTGCGTAATTAGGCGTGATTGATAAAACGCAAAAGTTGCGCGGATTCTGTCATGGCGGTTTTCTCTTGTCCGTGCGTGTTTTGCTCAGCGCGAGCTGTTGGTACCAGTGGTTGACTGTGTGTTCACCGTTTCTTTCGTTTAGTGGATGCTGTCGACGAGGACATGAACAACTACTGATCAACCTCTGCGTTAAAAGACGTCGGCGCTGTAGAACGCCAAAACGACCATTGTGCGCACCACGTTGCGTTACCGGAGTAATGCCGACTTTGATGAGCCGCTTCCCGTTCACCTCTCCGACGGATAGCCGACCGAAGAAGCACTCTCTGCCGGATACATAACGCCCCTACAGCTCCTTCGCGTTGCGCTCTTGTTCCTGCGCCGTTATGATTCCAGTGTCATTGTGAGTGACAGTGGCTAGTTACGAGTTGTGCTACGTGCGCTGTCGTGAACGGTGTGCCTCAGCATGATGGAAGAGTCGTCGTGCGATGCCAATCACGGATTCGTCGAGAACACCGAAGGCATCGCTCCTCAGTTTTCTGGCCACCTGGAGCTCCTTACGGAGTCCAGCGCAGGTAGTGCCGCAGAAAACGTGATGGAGGAAAGCCGGTCGTCTTATACGTCGAGCCATTTTTGCACCGACGACACGGCCAACGAAGCTGTCGGCGAAAACACGTTGGATAGCAATGACAACTCGACACGACACAGCGATCAAAGTGACGAAGGTAGCGGCGAGTGCACCGCAAAGGCGCCAAACAGCGTGGCATCGGAAAGCGCGCGCCCTGAGCCGAATGTAGTACCGTCCGCTTTGGACGAGGATACGAAACAAAGTGCTTGCGTTGCCGAAGGCGACGCGTCTGCGGGCAAAAACGTCGCCGGTGAACCGTCTCGTGAGAGCCGAAGCGA
The DNA here is from genome assembly GCF_013339695.2 of Rhipicephalus sanguineus. NCBI lineage: Eukaryota > Metazoa > Arthropoda > Arachnida > Ixodida > Ixodidae > Rhipicephalus > Rhipicephalus sanguineus. Next base: position 136,039,370 of record NC_051178.1, read on the forward strand.
AGACGACAAGCCTTGGTGCGCCGAAACTTCCAACGACAAATCGGAGTTGGATGCCGAGAGCGGCGCCGGTAGCACCAGTGGCCACAAGCGGAGGCGTTCCCGTTGCGTGCCAGTTTACGCTCCGGGGACTCGTGTTGAGGCGAGAGATTTCCAGGACAAATGGTGAGCTGGCCGCCGCGAATGGCGTTCCACCCGTCTTTGTCTACCATCGCGCAGTTGAAACTGGGGGACAAACACTGTTCTAAGGAAAACACGCTACAGCAGAATAGTTTGTTGGCCGAGTGTGGTGTAGTTACGCTGTAGCGCAAGGCCATGCCTACTTCGAGCGCTGCTAACACTAAACTCGACAAAGACGACGAGATCGTTCCATAGTAGGTCCCGCAACTCATTTTATTTTAATCTGCTTTAAACTGACCTTAGTGTGCGTTCGCGCTCGTTTATTAGGTAACGACGTTTGTCTTATCGCTTTTCCGGGATTCATTCGTATAAGCGAAGGGTTTATTTAATAAAATTTTCCAATGTGACGGCTATTTTGCTGGTCTTTCTCGCGAGGTACGCTTGTGTCCTCTGTGGATAGTAGGAGATTTCCACGGAGCTGGAAATAGACAGTAAGGGTTTGAAAGATTACTCGCAAGCATTGCAGTGTTCGACTTGTTTTCTCTGTACTGCAGTATCGTTCACAAAGGCGAAAAGTTAGCCGGAAATTCGCTATTGCATAGCGTGCATAAAAGAAATATGCGCATACGCACTGTTGTAACCAAGAGCAGTAGACCTTTCACGAATGCAGTTTTATTTCGCTGCTCATTTAGTCCTTGAAGTCGTACGCCGATGATCGACATGGTTTTCAGAGCACGCGCCCGCCGTAACATGTTAACAGCTTGGCGATGCTGCGAGTACATTTTCGGAGGTAGAGCTTTCTCATTACCACATCTGCAAAGCGAACTCGGAGCCAGGCAGCATAGTGCTTTGTTTAGACGGAACGCATTCAAAGGTAGCACTCCCGCTTTCTTGCAGATCATCCGAGGCCGCCAAAGCAGATGAATATGTTGTCTTATGTTACTAGAATATGCGTTCTTGTGCTTTGAGGGTGCATGTGATAAAGGTCATGACTGGGCGATGTGGGTAGCACTTTAAAAATGAAGCAGGGCATCTGTTTTTGCCTTGCTAAACTCAACGTGCCAGCATGCCAAATATCAGTGGTCGACATTACATGATAGCTTAGTCTAAGCTAACATTTGCCTGAAGAACATTTTATGTGGTAATGTTATTACTGAGACGTTTTGCTTCAGTTACCCCGGCAAGAAGACAACAGGTCTTTTTTTTTTAGACCAGATTTCCAGATTCGTAATGCACCTTGGGGAGTATTCGGCTGTATAGTGCGCACAGGCATCACATGCGTATTCCTAGTTAATGGCATTCTTGGTGCCCAATACCTAATGCTACAATTGGGGAAACATTTAGCAGTCTAGTCTGGGCATTTCATCATGCTTTTCAACTTATAGCAGCTGCTCATTATTACATATTTTGTCAAAGTGGTCTGCTTATTCTACTCAATTGTATTACGGTCATTTTTGCCACATATCGCACCATCGGGTATTTTACTTATCTTGATAAGGTGTAGTTTTGCTATATGCAAGAAACTGTCATGTCTTGGAGTGTCAACCATGGCCACAAATTATGCCTACCATAAGCACATATGGGCAGGTTACATAATGCAAAGGACAGATAACCGATGCTCTGTTAGAGTGGAAAAATGGATACATGGAGATGAATGCCTAGAAATGTAGCTCAGGACGCAGCTTTGTGGTTATGGAGATGCACAGCCAAGCACAAGTTCGCAGGTTCTATTTCTGGCCTCAGCAGCTGTGTTTTCGATGGGGCAAAATGCAAAAATGTCCATGCACATAGATTTAGGCCCACATTAATGAACTCCAGGTGGTCGAAATATATGCATAGACCCCCACTATGGCGTGCCTTGTAATCATATCTTGGTTTTCGCATGCAACGCCCAGCAATTTGACATTTTCCATTCTTCATTTCTTATCATCGACTACGCCAAGCAGCTAGTCCTGGTAATGATGGCGGCACAGCTGCTTGAAATTCATAAAGAGTGAGAGGGGTGTAAAGTGAACTGAATTTTTACGAAATGTGACACCTGGTTATTTTATTCACAAACTTCATTGCGAACAAAAATGAAGAACAGAAGCTGTTATCCGTTAATCAATGAAAACTCGATCTAACTAAACCCAATTTGACAAAGTTCCCTATCTAACGAGGAAATTTTCATTCCCTGCTAGGTGCCCATAGGGTTCATTGTTGTCATCAGCCCGAATTAACAAAGTTTTTCTCAGAATAATTCCTAATTTTGACACAGACAGGTTTTTCTTCAAGTGTACGCTCTAACGCTAATGAGTTAAAATGCGCAGCCGCCCTAGTCATGACCTTAGTTTTATTTTGACGAGGCTGCACATCGTGCCTGTGCGCCAAACAATGGACAAAACAGTCAGTAGTGCTCTTATTTACCAGACAGTGCTTCTGGTGGCTGTGCTGTATTGTCCCTGTAAATGCTTCCACAGGAAAGCTGCGGTGGTTGCTTTCGTTATTTCATGGTTTATGCGAAAGACTTTACTCATCATCTCCTTGCAACTTGCTTGCTTGTCAGCTTGCTTGCGCAAGCACTGAGTCTATTCTCCCTGACTTAGCTTATGAGCAGCCTGTCGTAGCTTGATGTGAATACCTACCTGGTCTGCATAATACGGACATGGGAGGCTCAATGTCTGGGCTGCTCTCGTGGACTTTTCACACATCCAGGCATTTGTTAGTGGTAAATTCCATGGTGCGGTAGCTTTTGGGGGTCACTACGTTACAGTTCTAGATTTCTAAGGACCAAAACAATCCCTTCCCCAATTTAACTAAATCACTCGAGCATGGTCATCACTTTGTTAAATTGAGTTTCAACTGTAGCTTTGCACAAAATACGTTTGTAGTTCATGATAGTCCCAATATGTAAGCTTTTCTTTTTTTCCGATTGTAATGCTAACCGATTTCGTAAAAACCATTTGAAGTTTATTACAGTTTTAACAATACATGAGATAGGAATTAAATATTAAATTCAGGTGCTAAATTGTGCTGAAACCACAATATTATTACGGGACATGTTGTAATGGGGGCTGTAGATTAATTTTGACCACCTCTAGTTTTTTTTAGCATGCACCGAAATCTAAGTAGACTGGTGTTATTGCATTTCGCTCCCACCAAAATATGGCTACCATGGCCAGAAATCGAATCTGCATTCTTGAGCTTAGCTTTGCAACACCTTAGTCGCTAACTACCACTGCAGATTTTTTTAAAAAGTGTGTGGAAATGTAATGTCAAAACTGTATGATTAATTAAATCTATCTGCATCTATAGAGAGATCCATTAGGAGATGTTTGCTTCCAGTGTTAATTGTTTACCTCGGTCCCTCAGGAGTTTTTTCCGTTTGTGCATATGGTTGTGCAATTGCCATTGCATGTTTGGGAGCTACTGCAGTGTTGACACAAAGCTTTGTGCAAAGAACAGAAATCCTGTTCCTGCGAAACCATCTGGGGATGAACATATTACATCAACATTGTAGCCTCTGAAACTTCATCAGGCTTTCGCTACCTTAAAGGGGCGTGAACCACTTTTCCAAGTAATGATCTAATGACCTCAGTATCGGAGTTTACTGCCTCCCGAATTGATTGCTGCAAAAATTTCTCGAATCTGTCAAGAATCAGCGGAGTTACGGGGGTTTGGCGCACGCTCCCGGCTCTTTCTCACTTTTCTCGTGCCGACGAGCGCACTGGAAGCTAGACACGGAGGGATGGCACGGGGGAAAGAAGTTACGTCAGCGCGCGTCATGAAACGCGCTCACTCTCCCGCTGTGATTCACATGCGCGAGTGCGGCTACCGTGTACTGAGGAGTGCGGCGCCGGCAAGTGGCGGCACCCCGCGGCAAGAAGCGCATCTGATCTGAACGCCGCTCTTGATTTACGTCGGCTATCAGCCAATAAGCATGCTATGTCTCTTGCGACGTAAACTGGCAGATCCGCAACGTCAACGTGCAGACGCCCCGCCCACCGACGAGAGTGAGAACCGGCCTCTGTTTGAAAAGAGGGCGCCTGAGGAAACGGCAACTTCGCGCTCCGCTTGTGGCCTTTACGCGGCGCGCACGACTGTAACATTTGGCAGAGCAGTTCAAAGCCATGTCAGCTTTCTGCAGGATGTGTTTTTTCAACAAGCCCAAGGGGTGCTTCATGACCCCTTTAATAAAGTGGCTGACTGGGCTAGTTGGTTGTGCATACTTACGGTTAACAGCGCGAAAAGAGCACACGGCGGACAGGAAAAAGACGGGACAAGCTCTGACTTCCAACTGAATTTTTATTGACAAGAATGCTCTTATATATACCCGGGTGAACAGAAAACAATCGTTAACAGAAGGTGAAAACATAAGCAAAGATATGAAACAACTATACATCAACTATCACTGAGCCTGCTACGCCGACTCGCGCATCCCAAAAAACATGGGATGTATAGTTTTTTCATATCTTTGCTTATGTTTTCACCTTCTGTTACCGATTGTTTTCTGTTCACCCGGGTATATATAAGAGCATTCTTGTCAATAAAAATTCAGTTGGAAGTCCGCGCTTGTCCCGTCTTTTTCCTGTCCGCCGTGTGTTTTTTTCGCGCCGTTAACCTTAAGTTCGCTACCTTGCGTGGCTTTGCTTTCTCACTTCAGATTAGCGATAGGTTTAGGTATTGGTGCCACAACAAATCTGTCACCTTACTCTTTACTTCTTTTTGTAGGGAAGACATATTTACACTCTGTGAAGGAAGACATTTGTTGTCATGTCAAAGACAAATACACTTGTCAAAACGTTGCGTTGAGCTTTCTCTTATTCAGTTACTGCTGATCATTCCGGGTAGGCTTAGGCTTCTTCTGCATTCGGAGGTGCTAACACTGTTGGCCGAAATTCAACCGCTGCTCACTTGCTAGGTGTGGTGTTCGTGTGATCTAGCTCCCCTAATAACAGCCTTGGCGTCCTTGTGCTGCAGGTATGCTGCTAAGGTTGTGAGTGTCGACGAAGAGAATGGCGATGTGCTCATCCACTTCGAGGGCTGGAGCTCTCGTTATGACGAATGGCTCCCCATGGACAGTCCACGGTTGCGGCTTTGCAGCTAACCTTCACACGCGCAAGGAAGTGAAGAAGCACCGTTACAAAAAATCGGTGAGAATCAGGTCTGATAACTTTGACCTTCTGCCTCTGTTATGTCTGGTCATTATTTGGGCATTGTTTTTTTTCTATTTGGTGTTGTACCACTTTCTGGGAGATCAAATTTGTTGTGTATGTGTTTCTTTGCTTGGGCATGAGCGAATGTGTAAACATGCACGCAAGTGTTGCCTATATTTTATATGACGAAATATCAAAACTTACCTTTCTTCCTGTTGCAGTGGGTTCCATATTCACTACTTGCACTCTTACAAACTGAAAGTAGGGTCCCCTATGAATTAGTATTCTGTTTGCACTTTTTCTTTGTTTGCTTCTCCTCCTCATTGTTCCATCTGTTGCTATCTAACATGACATTGCTGTTGACATTTGTGACACCCTTTCCTTTCTTCATTCTTTTTTCTGGTCCTTCATACAATATGACTCTGTTAAAGTGCTTTGTATTAGACAAAACAAAAATTTTTAGACTGGTGTCATCAGTAAGCTCTGTGTATATGCCGTCAGCAGTATCAATGAGAGTAGTATAGTGGATTAACTCTATGCTAAAATGCTTTCTGGTGGCCGCGGCGTATGATCATCACATCCTTGCACTGAAACATGCTGCATGCAATTATGCAGGAATACAAAAAAGGAGAGGAGGTGCTAGCAAGGTGGGGCGACCGCAGGAAATACCCAGCCAAAGTGATTGAGGTGAAGGACGACGGTACGTGGGCTATTTCTCATTTTGCTGTAGATTTCTTGCATGTGTGTTGTCTTCGCTACGCATGCGTGTGCACTGTAACCAGTAAGTTTCGTGTGCAGATTTCAGGAGTGTCTTTTTTTTTTTATTTTTCTTGTTTCAGAGTTGTACTCTGTAATTTTCTACGATGGGATTGTGAAGACATTGAAGGGAATTAATATTGAAAAGATGCCCAGTGATCAAAAAGGCAGTGTGGTAAGCTCTTCTTCCTTTCCTCATATTTTTAGGATTCTGTTGCACTGCTGCAGCAGTGTAGAAGTTTCATGTGATGGAGTTTCGTGTGATATTCATGTGCTGCCCTCTGCCATTTTGGTAGGGGGGGTGGAACTTCAAAGGGTGATCCAGGAAAACCGGGCTCGCCAGAACAAAAGCCTCCGAGATTGGAGGCCCTACCACTGCGTTTTGAGACTTTCCTGCCAGGGGAAGGGCGCATGCGCCGTGGCACCGTGAGAAAGAAGGATTGCCCCTGTGGAGGAGCATGTTTTAACTCAGGAAAAGGGACACTGAGGATGAATATGATGTAGAGCTGTGTTTGTAAACTATGATTTTGTAGCTGCACCTTGTACTAAAAAAAAAGTCTTGGTCAGCCATAAATGAAGCATAAATGAAAGACTTGTGGTGACATGGCCTTAGAGTTTTTCATAAGCTCATTATAACCTTAATTCTCAATGCTCCTGATGGGCCCTGGAAAACTTTATCAGTGAAGGGCGACACAGTCACATTTTAAGGGAAACCTGGGAAGTTTCAAGATCATTAGTTAAAGGGACACTAAAGCCAAATAAAAATTTATGTCAGGGTGAAAGGTCAGTGTTTAAGAATGCCTAAAACATCAATATTATCAGTAGCAGTTCTCTAGTAATCGAGAAATTAAGGTAAATGTAGGACGCTATATGCGCCACCAGTGGGACATTTTGGAATGAGCCCGATGTTGTCAAGAGTCCCGAGGCCAAATTATCACTAGTATTTAAGCTACTAATAATAAAAAAGAACATTCCGAGCATTGCAAGACGTAATAAAATGCTGCTTGTGCGTTTCTGTTTGATTCATAGAAAACAGGGCTTGACGTTACAATGGAGAACGGTGCAGGTTGTACATAAGTTCCCGTTTTCGCTAGGCTGCGCTCCGCTCGCGCGGTCACGTCTCAGTGGTAGTTTCGTTATTGCATACTGCTGTGTGTGCTTTGCACACTCATGAAAGTCGCTCTAATGGTAAGTTCGACAGAGTGCCACATCCATGTGATGTTGATGTGCCCTTCAGAGTAGAAACCTCACTGTCGGCTGCCGGGCAATAAAGGAGGGCAATGTTGGGCAAGGCAAAGGCTCTGTCACCATCCTCCTTCAAGGCCTTCTCAGGCGCACGATTTGAAGTGCGCCAACGCTGTGCGAACCACTAAAACGCGATTTTCATTCAAAATAAGCATTTCCTTGGCCCGGAACAAGCACGGCGAGGTTTCTGGGACACTATTTCAACAATCATCGTTGACTTAACATTTGCCTTTAGTATTCCTTTAAAGGCCAACTCCGGCGATTTTTCGAGGTCGATGGATCTCCAAGAAATTCGCTGGGTACGTTCCTTTGCACGTTTCCGTCATTTATGCCAAATTACAGGCTTGCTTGAGACATGCGCAGATTGTTTGCAAATGAATTTTAAAGATGTCTGCAAACGACCTCCTGGCTTCCCACAATTATTGGCAACATTGCGTGTGTGACGTCAGTATTGGGAAGGCGGCGGAAGTGACGCAGCCGATGGCACCGCTAACTTCGGCGCTTCGGCCGCTACAGTGAGCGTCTGCTGTGCACAAGGCGACAGACAGCGTTGATTTGGCCGGCGCTTCGCTGGTCGTCCCGGCTGCACAGTTTTCATACTCCGCGCCGGCGTGACCGGTGCCTTGCACGACTTCCGGTTTGTTCGTAACAACGTCTAGTCATACGTAGACAGTACACTCGATTGGGCTTCGGTTTCGGTGTTGCGCTTTTTTGCTTATTTAAAATTATTCTCCAATTTGCCGAGTATTTCTGCTATCGGGCCCGTAACAGGAGCGTCTCAGGAACATAAAAACACCATTACTTTTACATGGCCAAAAAATCGCCGGAGTTGGCCTTTAAGATAGAACAGCAAAGTGCGGGGGAAAAAAGTTTAATCCCTGCAATCACATTGATGTACCTACACTGGGATTTCGACACGAGATTCATAATGTGGAACTTCACTGCTCATTTTCTGTTATAATAGTCTTACCACAAAAGTAACAAATATTGGTTTGTGAAAGACAGTTCATCAGTTTAAATATTTCGTGTTTCTTTTCAGTGTCCCTTTTTGAGAACATTCATCAATTGCTTTGTTGCATGACTGTCGGAGTAGCGTGTGCGTGGCATGCCTTGAACCGAGTTAGTGTGCTTGAGCTGCGTGTTCATAAATTGGGAATTCAATTCGCAGAACACTTTATTCGTCAAACTTTTCTCTTTTCTGTCCATAGAAAGCAAGCAAACATTGCTGTAGTTTAAGCAGAGTACTGGTTGCCTAAGAGGCACTCTTTCGTAATCATACAGGCATTTCCTCGTGCACCTCAGAAGGAACCTGAAAGCAAGCGCCATCGTGATTCATCTAGCGACTCTTCGAAGAAGAGCCACAGCAGGCACGGAGAGCAGCGGAGGCTTTCTGAGGGCAGCAGCACCAGTAAGGCACAATCCTCCATGGACGCCAAGAAGAGTGGCGAGAAGGTGGTGAAGTTCAGGTCGTCCAAGCAGAGCTCCAGGTCAGATTCCCGGAGGCAGGAAAAAAG
>NC_051178.1:136048236-136139515 GCF_013339695.2 Rhipicephalus sanguineus
ACACGAATTTTTCGTTGGTCCCGGCCAAGGCCCATTGGCCTGCAATGTAATAGAGTACAATTGTTGCGAACCGATTTTCACCCAACGACGTTTGATACGAACGTACGCTACCGCCGAGGTACGAAGAGGTGCTGTCCGCACTGTCGCGGAAGACGTGCCAAGAACGTGCGAGCGCGGGAACGCAAGCGTGGGCATGTGCGCCGCACCACCAAATCGTCAGAATCACGGTGTAAGAAAAACACTTTTCTTATGGTGAAAATAAACCTACAGAGATGCGTCACGGCCTCCGACATTGTGTGCGCGAATCTTTGAGGCTCTTACGTGCCTCCGTGTGCCTTCGCGCTTGGATTACAGAGGACATTAGCGCCATCTTTTTTTTTCGAATGCGTCGACGCGGGCTGCTGTCGTTGTACTGCGTTTACACGTGCCTGCCTGCTTCGTGCATCACACATCCTATGAAAGGTGGACGAGGACCGAAAGAAGGCGGGGACCGATGAAGTCAGGCCTCACAACGTCAACATGCGTGACCGTTGAGGTCGCACTTGTGCGGGCATGGCCGTAAATCTCCCAGAAAACATCCCCGACACCTCTGCGATAACAAAATCACAACACAGGACCGTGGTCCTGCAATTTTGTGGCCTTGGTCCATCGCGTCAACGCACTTCCTTCCTTACTTTTTCTGCAGTACTCCGGTGTCATGCAAAAAAGCATACTAAAATGTAGAAGGGGCTACTGCTGTCGCGGATCACAACGCACCTGGTTCTATAATTAAGTACGTGCGTACGGGCCGTATATATGCGAGAGCTGGTATGATTCTCGACATCTATAAACTTAACTGACAATCATTTAGGCTTCTTCCTGACGTTTCTGCGGCCCTGAAAAACAATACATTAAAATGTAGGCCAGCTTTCTTTTGTTGCATGCTAATTTTCCATGCTTTCTGGTGATACGAATTTCGGATGATACGAATATTTTTAGTGGTCCCGTGAGATTCGCATCAGCGAGGTTTCACTGTATGCACACCTGCACAGCTGCACACTTTGTAGATGCTGTAGCTAATGATGATGATGATCAATTATGCCCGAGCACTCTGTAATGAGTGGGCCTATAAAGCACCCACTCGTGCAATTCACATGATTTGACACTTGGTGCGATTGTACACTTCTACCACACAATAATACATGTGTTAACACAACTCCTCGCACTACACCACACCTGTATAGGGTCCTTTTCCAAAGCAGTTTCAAGCACTGGCATGGCTCTCAGGTAGAACACCTGACTACCACGTTGAATGCCTAGGTTCAATTCCAGCTCAAACACCTGATTTTATTCTTTGGACCCATCTCAATTTTTCGCTCACAACCAATGCCACCACCGACACCGAAATTTCTGCGACATGAGCCCTTTAAGGCTATCACATTAATACGATATGCATTTACACTGTCAAGAATCAAAGTTCTGACAAAAGACTAGCACTGCCCACGCTTTTTCAACTTGCAGGAAGAGTGTTGCAGGAACACTGCCGATCCTAATGGGAATGCCTGAGCCCGTGCTCCTGGACAGAAGCAGCTCAAGTTTTGTACTTGAAAACAAAAGTAAAATTCCACAATGTACAGCACACAAGCACTAGCCAAAATGTTAGTTAAAAAAAAAGGCTTTCTCTGGTCAGGCAGTCAGCTTGAAACATCCTAGAATAGAGAATAGGAAAACTATGGTCTGGCATTATGAACATGAAAGAGCGTGGAAAATGTTATCATTAGTAACACCTGCTGGTAGCCATACATCAGATGAAGCAAATAACCAACACGATGCAAAGTTGCAAAGGGTATGACCACCTTCACCACGAAAGTGTGCATCAGAAGTCAAGCTCACTGACTTTTATACAATAAATCCCATATAATTCAAAAATGAAGATAATTAAACAGGTTCAATACAGTCACTGATGATTTTGCGAACACCCAGCCTTCCATATGGGCCTGAATATTCGGACTCTGCCATGGCACTGCCACATGCGCCATAGAAACAATGTGTAAGAACAAGCAAAATTTTGGGCGCTAGTAACTTAGCCGCCATTATGTGTTTATACACCCTCAAACACCAACTGCACACATAACACATGCCAGTTCAGAGCTTCCGTATCTGGCATAGCCTCGATAGCAGGCACCATTTGCTGAACCTTTCCGTGAGTCTTCACGCTGTCATTTCTCCTGGCAATTAGCTATGCTGTTCATATCGGCTATCGTACACATTGTTCATTCCGACTTTTATAATTCCCCATGCGTTAAGGTGGCGATTCTACGGTCGCCATCTTGCGAGTAGTTCTTTCCTGAGACACCAGACGACGCCACTCAGTCATGTTTAGAAAAAGGAAGCAAAATGTGCTCTTCACCATCGTAGCATGCGGTGGCGAAGGGCCTGCACCTGTTGCAGCTAATCCCTTCTTTTTAGGGGTGCAGCTGCTGCCATAACCTCCTTTGGGATGTTGCAAATGTGCCTGACGCCCCCCTACCCCTCCCGTTCCCCAAGAAAAAAAGATGCACAGCCCAGAGAGCCTTTGTACTCCCTCCCGTTCAACTGTCTAGAAAAGAGGTGCCCCCTCTCTCTCGTGGAAAGGTAGAACTATTTACAATAAAGCGGTTTAAAAAAAAAAGAAAAGACCGTTGTTTGTTCAGAGACTTGACAGTGTTGGCTTGCGTGGAACAGCCCGGACCATACGCACATGCATAGTAATTAGAGACGTCCCCGCTGTCACCAGTTTTGATTCGATTGTAAAAGTAGTGCGCGCATGTGCCGCTTGACCTCATACATATGTCCCTACTTTCAGAAGCTCCCCAGAAAGCCGTCGTTGAAAGGGTCCATAGGAGGGACACGCTTAAGCGCGTCTATGTGTTCTGTGAACGTCTCATTTTCTAGCTGTTTATGGCCGCCGATAATGAGACGGTACATAAGAATTACGTCGAGCCCTTTGGTCAGTAAGGGGTGCTTATAAAATATCACATGATTTACATGAGCAAACAGATTATTGCTAAATTTAGTTCTTGTAGAGGTTATTAGTTCATATAGCGTAAATTTTGCACGTGTTGTCTAACTATACCGTGACTTTATCGCATTAGAGTGTCATGACACCCAGTCGTTCCCTCCTCGCGCGTTCTTTTGTGCTCTCCCTGCTTTCTTCTGTTCACCAGCTGCGCCAAGGGGGAACACAAAGGATTGGAGAAGGCACCGAAACTAATCTGATGTCACCATTTCTTGCTCCGCGCGTTCAAGCTAGAGTTCACCCTCCGTCTCAATCAATTTGTTCACAAAGATGGCGGCCACGGTGACGTCAATACAAGCCATGTATTTGGCACTGTCCAAGCTTTATTTCTGCTACCTCTCTGCTAGATAGGTTGCCGTGCACTGCAACAACCAAATGGTAGTCGCACACGAGTGATTTTCGAGGGTACAATGATCATTCGAAAATAAAATGATGAAAGCAGATGTACAATACATATTTTGACGACAAGATAACCTACCGAAAATCATGCGTTTCAAAACTTGCGTCGGGACACGTGACATTTGATTTTTTGCGCGCGGCTGGGAGCTCCAGAGCTCGCACAGCCATCTGCACTTTTCGCTGCAGTCAGGGCAATAAGACTCGCTTTAACTGACAGCTTGCGAAATAGTTACAGAGCATGCGCGAGCAAGTTTGTTTTCCGCAGGAAAGCCTCTACCAGAAGGGCAGACAAACAATTTTTTCCCATTCACTACTAATCCCTGTCTTTTTTTCCCCCTTTCTCTCAGTGCAAGAGGGAACGTACAATAAGGCGTGACATTCTTGCAGTATGTTTTCAAAAGCCTTGGTACTGAGCCCACGCTGGAATGTGGAGGGGTGAACACGCTTAGACTTAGACGGAGAAAAGCAGTCAGGGACCGAAGAGTTTTCTAGGAAAATTTTCTTGCTGGAAAGCCAACTTGAAGGTGTTTGCAAAGTGTACGCCAGGGGGCTCTCACTATTTTGCAAAGTTTCAATTGTTTTGCTGCTAATCCTATTGCTCAACCGGCGTCACGTGAAATAGTCAAACACACATACACTGCCAAGCACTCGCCACCTCACCGCGTGGTTTCCGGAAAGCAGGTTTCTAAGTACTGTCATACGAGCCTTAAAAATATGAGGAGGCAAGGTCAAGTTCTTTGTATACTTCAAAAACGCTTCTACAGTCACCTGAGTACAAAGGCGAGCAACCAAGCAATTTCTGGAATCCTAGGCACAATAGCCTAACCTGCTAGCTATGCATTCATAATGTACAGTACAACACGCATTATTCCCTTCTTCCTTTCTCTCTATCCATCTCTCTCTCTCTCTCTTTCTTTCAGCAGCCCCATGGGATTGTGCATTGAAGAAGTGGCGATGAAGACGTCTGGAGAAATAACCCATCCGTGTTTTGACGGCTTAGTAATGTTTAGAGGCGCCACTTTTGACGAACGTCGGAACTGACGTGAAACAACTTGATATTTTTTTTTCAGAGATGGCGCCACCACCAAAAAATGTTTGAGAGATATATTATTTCTTGCAAATCTTTTGTTTGAAGCACTGCTTCGTAAAGTTAGTGAGTACTGGTAATTACAAGACACTGCATGGTCCTGCTAATGTGCAACACTTGTTGTGAATTAGCCTGTAAAAGGAAAAAAAAGTAAATTTGCATGAACCCGACAAGCAGAAAAATGAGCTAAATTCACTGCTGTCCTACAAATTTTCTAATTGACTTACGACAATTTTCTCTTCATAGAAACCTAGAGAAAGGCTTGATGCTTGAATATTGAAGATTTAAGAGTTTAAGCTTGGATAGTTTTGTCCCTTCGTCGGTAATGCCTGACCAAGTAGAGCCGTAAATTGCCGTTTTGAAGTAGTAATTCATGAACTACATAAAGTACAATGTAGCCTGAAAACCCATTATATATTGTTGTTCTACACAGACCAGAAAAAAAGTTATTTACTCATAAACCTTCATTGTTTTGCCCATTTTTATTGGAGCCTGCATCAATTTCTAATTGCTTTACTGGCAATATCTCTTCATAGAAACCTTGAATAACGCTTCATTAAAAGGCTCGGCAAATTTTATTTCGTTATGTTGAACAGTTTTGCCGCACTGGCAGTACAACGGAGGCTTGTACAGCAAAAACACTGTTTCTTGCTCAAACTGTTTTCATTGCCGTGAAATAACGCTCGAGAGACTAGGCAACAATACTAGCTGTCATTAGAAAGCGGAGAACGTAAATTTTCTAACGCAATACAACTCATATTCGTCCATTGAGCAGAGCAATCAATCAATCAATCAATCAATCAATCAATCAATAAATTTATTTCCTTTCAATAGGAGGAGTACAGGACTAAAAGCTCGAGAGCTTGACGAGGTCCCGACCCCTTTACAAGTTGGCAATGCAGCAGGATGGCGGACAATCATGAATGCAAAATACAGAATACACTTTACAAGTTTAACATGGCGTCAAGTAATACAAAAATTATTATACAAATCACTGAAAATAGAGAGAATAGTTTATATGTATAGTCATGAAGTGGCATGAACATGAAAAGCAACAATAATAAGAATGGCCAAAATTCCGAGATATATATTATTCCGAAAAATGAATACGATGGGCGAAGCGTTTAATGTGACAGTTTTGATTAGACGAAGGATCAAAATCTTCGTGCTTTAAGAAGTTTAGTAGGGACGGCAGCCTGTAGCACAATGATTGTTCATCATAAACAGTTCTAGGGGTGGGTACAGTCCACATTTCTTTGTGCCTGGTCAGTCGAACACTCGGGTTTACGTTTAGCTTAGCAAGATTAATTATGGTATTGGTACCATGCTTAATAAACTCCTTATAACACAACATCAGCCTGTAATTATACAAAGAGAATACTGGAAGAATTTCATATTTTGGAAAAAGAAGTTTTGTAGATGACAGATAGTGTACAGCAGCAATATGTCGTATGGCTCTTTTCTGTAGTAAATACAACTTGCGCAAATTTGTCACTCCGGTAGTACACCACACTATGCTACAATACTGTAACAAAGATGATACCAGCGCATTGTATATCGTAACTTTCACCTTAGTAGGAAGAATACATCGCATACGTGCAAGGACACCAATGGCAGATGACATCTTTGAGTGCAGGCTATCAATATGTACATTCCATGTTAAGTGCTTTGAAAAATATACTCCAAGGGTACTAACGGAATCTACCATATCTAACTGCTGAGAGCCCAGAAATAAATTCATCTTATTTGTCGAGATTTTTCCTTTAGGCATATATAAAATTACTTGCGTTTTTGAAGGGTTTATTTTTAATAAATTCGCAGAGGCCCAGGAGTCTATGTCAGACAGCGTTTTATTAGCCATTACCTCTATCTCTGTTTCCAAGCTCCCTGTAATAAAAACTGTCGTATCATCTGCGTACGATACAAATGTTGCGTTGTCTGTGCAGTGTACAATGTCATTTATGTAAGTCAAAAATAAAAGTGGCCCTAAAATACTCCCTTGTGGCACACCAACAACGACCGGCTTCCTTGGAGATATTTCATTGTTGGCATCTACGAATTGTGTCCTGTTTGAAAGATAAGATTTTAGAAGCGCATGCGCTGTTCCACGCACACCATAGTTTTCTAGTTTGCTGAGTAGGATGGAATGATCAATTAAGTCAAATGCCTTGGAAAAATCGACGTATATGCCTAATGCCATTTGTTTACGACTAAATGCGTCTATAATTATTTCTTTTTAGTCAAGAGGGCTGTTTCGGTAGAGCGATGCTTCCTGAACCCATGTTGAAAATCTTGAAACAAGTTGTGGCGATTAAAAAATGATACCAATCTGATATGCATTAATTTTTCAATACCTTTCGAAAACACTGGAATTATTGAAATAGGTCGATAGTTGTTTATGGTCCCTTTATCACCGTGCTTGTAAACTGAAACGACGCGTGAAGTCTGCATTTGTTTTGGAAATACACCTGTAGATAATATTAGATTATAAATGTGGGTAAGAACAGGGCATATAATATCAAGCACATACTTTATGGGGCGAATCTGGATACCATCGGCGTCCAAAGCCCGGCTATTACCAATATCGCTAAAGCATGAAAAGACTTCTAGTGGGGTAGTTGGGACAAGAAATAGAGTGTTACTGAACGCGTTTACACGCAGGAACTGAGCATAGCTGTTAAGGCCAGCATCACCTTGTAATTGAGGTTTCAGTGAAAATATATCATTAAATGCACTCGGTATAGCATTTCCGGAAAGCTTTTGTCCGTTATGGCTCAAAACATCTGGAATAACAGAACGTGAAGTAGGCTTTAACAAAGCATTCAATTTGCGCCAGACTACGTCACTTCTCTGGTTGCCTGGGTCACTAAACATTTCCACAAAATAAGCATCTTTTGCAGCCCTAAGCTGATTCGTTAGACTATTTCGATATTTCTTGAATTCACTTAGTAGGGCTGGATCTCTAGATTTCACAAATTGAGCATACAGGGCATGTTTGCGTTTAACCATGCCAAGAGGTTCAGGTGTTAGCCAAGGTTTTCGTGCTTTGGATGCCCGTGTCATTTTTTTCTTTGGGAAGTGTTTATGGCAAAAAATGTTTTGAAAGTGCTCATAAAAGCAGTGTACGCAGAGTCACTATCTTCCGCTTGGTAAACGCCATGCCAAGCCTCTTGGGCAATGGCTTGGCGAAACGCGTCAAGATTTGAAGAAGTGATAGACTGAATAAAAACTGGTTTTTTAGTTTTACTAGCCATACAGTGGATTCGATTTACTAGTAATAGTAATACAGTGGAACTTCGATTATACGTCCCCCGGTCCTGCGACGACCCGCGTTTTACGACGAATTGGCTTGGTCCCGGCAAAACCCCCATAGAAATAATGTATTAAAAACCTCAATTGTACGACGCAATTTTACGCCGGCCCCGCCTCGTACGACGCTTCGCTGGACTGTCCGAGAAAAAAAAAAGACCTACGATGACGCGGGCTGGCACGCAAACACACTGCGGCCGGGCGAAGAAAGTCGGGAAACCGAGGAACCGAGTTCGTATTCGTGCTGCCACCACAGGGCCTCTTCAATTTTTCGACACGCGGTCGGCCATAGCTAGCCAGAGCCAACGTTGGCCGGAGCCAGCCGGAGCGCATTCGTTTTGTCGCATTGCACTGCGCACTTCCGTTGTCGCCTTCTTTTTTTCTCTCTCTTCTTTTGGGTGGTTTTGTAGTGACCGTTGTGAGCAGATAACATGGCAGATAATTTCGAGCTCGCTTTCTAGTATGCGATGACTTTCACTAGATTTCGTGTCGTTATACCGGACGTGTTGAACGGCGATTGTTGAGCCAATGTTTGCGACAGCCGCGGGAACCGGAACTCGCCGCTGTCTAGCTACCAGAGGGCTGGGGCGTTTTAGCCGCTCGCGATTGGTCGAAGCTTGCAAATCGAATAGGCCTACTGCCGTGCCATTCCTTCACGTGTTTGCCTCATCGGTTGGTTGTGCTGCGCCGCAGCTGCTGTGTCCACGTGCAAAATTTTCTGTGTTCGGACATTGGTGTGCGAGGAAGCTTTCGAATTCTTGGTTGCGAGTGCTGCGTCTCGCAATGTCGCGGAACCGAAAACCGCTGACACTCGGAGAAAAGCTTCGCGTAATCGAGGAGGCAGAGAAGCGGAACGGAGCAACGAAGGCCAGCATTGCCCGCGACCTGAACATTCCCGAGTCGTCGCTGAAAACGATCCTCGCGAAGAAGGACAGCATCCTACTAAATGCGGCAAAGTTCGGCCTGAACAGGAAGGCCGCGAAAGATGGCAAATATGCTGCCATGGAGAAGGCCCTCGTTGAGTGGTTGCGTCAGGCCCGCAGTTCAGGAATCGCCGTGGATGGCGCAATTTTGAAGGAGAAGGCTGAGACAGTTGCATTGCGCTGCGGCATTGACGACTTTAAAGCCTCCAATGGCTGGTTGGATCGCTTTAAAAAACGCAGTGGAGTTGTGTACAGCCGCTGCTGTGGAGAGAGCGCGTCAGTCAGCTCCGACACTGTAGAAAAGTGGACTGCGTTGCTGCCGGAATTGATACGGGAATACAAGCCGTCCGACGTGTTCAACGCGGACGAAACTGGATTATTTTATAATATGCAGCCAGAACAGACATTGGCATTCAAAGGAGAGAGCTGTCACGGGGGTAAGCGAAGCAAAGAGCGTCTTACCGTATTGCTTTGCGCTAATGAAGACGGCTCTGAAAAGCTTCCTGCCCTCGTGATCGGCAAGTTTGAGAAGCCGCGATGCTTCAAGAATTTGAAAAGGCTGCCGTGCCAGTACACGTTCAACCGGAAAGCCTGGATGACGGCTGCTATGTTTTCTACATATCTGCAGCAGCTGGACTCCAAACTGGGGACTAAGAACAGAAAGATTCTTCTTCTGCTTGACAATGCGCCATGCCATCCATCAGATATGTCGCATTTGAGAAATGTGAAAGTTGTATTTCTGCCCCCCAATTGCACTAGCCAGCTGCAGCCACTTGACGCTGGCGTCATCAAGTGCATGAAACAGAAATATCGGAAGTTTCTGGTGCAGCGTCGGCTGGCGGGCATGGAACGCAAGCAGTTGGATAAGAAGCTTTCTGTGTTTGATGCACTACATTGCTAGTGCATGGGACGCAGTCACGCCAGAAACTATCGCCAACTCCTTCAGGCACTGCGGCTTTAATAGAAGTGGTGCTTGTTCTACCAGTGAAGCTGCACTGCCTGTTGACGATGAACCAGAGTTCGGCAGCCTGGAGCTGCCTGGATCTTTCGCGGACTATGTTGGTGCCGACGACGACGTTGCAGTGTGCAGTGAAGTGTCGCTGGATGACATTATCGAAACTGTGCGTCCCGACACTGCGGGAACTTCCGACGAGGAAGAGATGGACGACGCTGCAGAGGCTAGCGTGTCCGTTCCGACTTACGCAGACGTGTTGTGCTACGTCGACCACATTCGGCGGTTTGCTTGCGCACGCGACGAGATCGGCGACTTGCTGCCAGATGTTGCAGCTATCGAAAGAAGGCTGATGCGTCGTGGCTGGGCAAACTCTCAGAAGAAAATCACAGATTTTTTTAAAAGGTGAGAAATAAAGGTTCGTTCACACCTCCGATAAAATGCGTGGTTGTCATTTTTTCAATTTAATCTACGTTCCTCGGAGCAGCGTAGGTTTGTGCCGCGGACTTTCTTAGGCATTATGTGCCCGCTGTTGTGGGGCAAAAATGACCGTCACTGCCTATATTCTCGGTTTTTCGATTATACGACGCCCGGATTATACGACGATTTTGCGCGGTCCCCTGAAAGTCGTATAATCGAAGTTCCACTGTAGTAAGCACAGTGCACCAGTAAACAATGACTAAAATGCGGAGCTGGTGCCGCCGGAGTGGGGCTGCCACCTTAAGGGGGGACGTGGCTTTCGAAAACCAACTTTCTTATAACTTAACAGATGTTGATGAAAATTGGTACAAATATTCAGCATGTCTCCCTGCTGCTTCTAAAAAAGTTTCAAAGTGATATCTTCAGAACTTTTTATTCAATTAAATTTTTACTTCTTGCATTTTCTTGCACTTTGCGCAATGCCTGGAGAGTTTAAAAAAAGGACTAGAAGGCTAGGTGAATATTTGTTGCATAGCTAAATGCACGCTGAGTGTCATGACATTCTTGCTTTATTTTTTTTGCAACACAATCTTCTTGCATTGCGATTCTTTTTGACACCTTCAAATCGGGCACACTCTTGGGATGAACGAGTAGTCACTTCGTAAAATTACAAAGCGTCAAAGTGAGAAAGAAAGAATGTCACGACATGCATTGTAGTCTAAGAAACATGACAAAAGAAACGGAGTCAAAATAGGCCAAACGGTTAGGAAGAAAATGGCTGCGGAAACTTGGCAGGCAGGCAAAAAGGCACTTTTGAGAAAACGGCTCTCGAAGTTTCACCTTGCGTCCAGTGATCTGGAGTGCACCAGGATCATAGTTTCTGGTGTTCTTAGTGATGTGAGGTCTCTTGAGCATTTGGTGCTTGCTTTGGTGCACTTTTGATGCCTTTTTTTCCCGTGTGGCATCCTTCTCTGCAGCTCATTGAATGGAGTGCTTTCCAGGCTTCGGGCCAAGTGATGCACAAAGCTCTCTATAAGCATGGAGAGTGCCAGTATTATACTTGCAGACTGCCTCATTGACAGCTGTTTCGGCGGCAATCAGTGAAGCGTTTAGCTCTTCTGGTAGAATTGACCAAACTACCGAATAAAGACTCTCGGCCGCATTTTGACTTTTTTTTTTTTTTTGGCAACAGCCGAGCAACTGAGGGTGGTCAGGTTTTAGTAGACTGGCAGCAATGCAGTGCTGCCAATTTATACGTGTGCGGTGGTGCTTCAGCTTCTGCAGCACGGTACTTGCACCAGCTCAGGGACCCAAGTGGGCAGAATTCATGGCGTGGCTCCTCATCTCTCGAGGTGACATGATGGAACGTTGCCATTATGGCCTTTTGCATGTCATCAATGTCAACGTTGTCACGGATAGCCATACCATAACCAGTCAGTCTTCTAAATTAATCAGGTCTTGAGTCAGGCCGGCCCATCCTCCAAGTGGTTTATCTTTTTTGCTTCTTGATACAGGTGTTGGCAGAGCTGTACCCATCCTCTTTTTGACATGATTTATACAGTCTTCTTTAGCCAATGGAATAAATCCGTATGTTCTTTCTTCAGAAAGAGTCAGGGAAGTATCACTGTCTCCATCAAACATTGGATGTGTGTCGGAGAACATTCTTTCCAGTGAGCTTCTGAATAAAATTAAGGTGGGGGTCGTGGCATTCAGTACCAACTTTCTTATTCCTTCGTAGGTTTTCATGAAAATTGGCACACTTATTGCAAACATTTCTGGGATGAAATATATGAGCAGTTTATTCAGTAACGCGAGTTGGTCAGATATAAATTCAACTCCCTGCTTCACACACGCCACGCTCATTTGCAAACCTCGCCTGTGATGCGTTTCGTCATCCACTCGGTCGCGGAAACGGTAATTTGCGAGGCTTTCGTTATTTTAGAAGATTCACCAGAGCTAGCGGCGATACCAAGCACGAATCCAAGCGTGCCTAAATTGCATCACCAGCGCTTTTTTTCATGCCGATGTACTCGGCCGCGGGGTCCGGGAAGTCGCGCACTATATATGCTGGCTGGCGGCATTCGGCGACAATACGCAGTGCTCAGCCGCGGCGACGAAAAATCGGCGCGCGTAACGTACTTGGTCTCTCATTTTGCGGCGCCGACGCGCGAAATTGCTAGCCGCTGCTCGGAGCGGTCAATGCGCGACGAGCTTGACCGGGAATCCGCTGCCGATGCGTAAAGTGCCCATCCGCACTTTCGAGTAGCCAGCGGACGATGCGATTTGTTGCTTGCGACGAAGCACAGTGCGGCTTGTCCGCTAGCGCGATGTCCGTGCCCGCAAAGTTCGGATTCGTCTCGTAAACCAGCGCCGTAAGCGGAGTTAGGCCTAGCCACGACTCCGAGCAGCAAGCTCGGTCGCGGTGTGCGTGGCCGCGGTGCTCGATGTTTCAAAGCACGTCATGTTCGATCGCGAGTACAAAGAGTAGTCCCGCGAAGTTCTTCGTCACGGAGGACGAAGTGCTGACAAGCTGAACTACCCGAGACGCGCATCTGCGATGTTCGCGACGAGCGCGGCACGCTACCGTCTATCGTACACTGATGACGGCGCTTCCGCTTGCAGCTGTCAAACTACAGGGTAATCATATTCTAAACTATCGTCGACCCGTGTACACAGAACGAGAGCGGACGCGTCACTAAGTAGCGTGATTTTCGACAGTCGTAACATCACGTAACATCGCGACGCGTAAGCAGCAGACGACTGTCCTCTCGAAGCGAGCATCGGACCAATGGCGAGGCGTTCTGGAGCAACATGGCGGACGCGGCCAATCGGAGGCCTCGAAACGACCTTCAGAGATTTGCTTTTTGTGCGCTTGTTTTTAAAGGGAGGCGCCAGCTGAGGCGGGGAATTTGAAAAGGAAGAAATGCCCTTTACGGCGAGCTCAAAATGGCGGCGCCCGGTTGTACCGTTGCGGAGCAAGAAATTTTTGAAAAGCACTGTTTTTTTGCGATCTCCACAATAATTTTCGACACCTCAGCCCGCGCAACTAATTTTTTAAAGCACTTCTAGGTGGTTTTCAGTGAAGATATTTTGGAATCAGATAGAAAAAGGGCTACAGAAACCGAAAATGTGATTTTCAAAAAATCGATTTTTTTTGCGATTTTGCGCGATACGAAAGCCGCGTCCCCCCTTAATGCAACAGCTGAGGGTTGTACGAAATGGAAGAAAGAACAGAAACGTTTTTACAAGTAGACCATTCTAATTTCAGAGACCCTTCCCCCTAAGTGAGCTGGCAGTCAACCGAAAGTAATGGGTGGTAAAGCGGAGCAGTGGGAGAACCCCAGGTGCCACACACATATTTACCAAAATAGAAGATGAAACTTATGATTGGCACAGATGGCTCTCATAGGTACTATTGGCTGTGATTACCAGTAGACAGCACAACAGCACAAAATGAGTTTACTCTCTGGAGACCAGGGATATGACTAGACCTCATTCACTGGAGCATTAGCCATTGGATAGCAAATATTAAAATTAAGGCAATTCTTTAAAATAAATCAGGTACTTCTAATTTAAAGTTCATCACATGTAAAGGTATTATACGAAAAGGAATTTAAAAAGTAGCCAGAAAGAATACCAATTCCTCTATAAAAGTTCCGTACGACGTCTAGCTTTAAAAGAGTAGCAGATGAATGACATTTTGGCTTCTGTACGAGAGCCTTGTGCACAATCTAAACAATAATCGACTGTGCAACCGTCGATTGGATTCCCAGAACTAATTAAGGCTAAGGGGCTGCGGCTTTGATGAGTGAGACACTATGGCTTTGATGAGTGACACACTACACCTTCATCAATACTGGTATACAAACTACCAATATGTGTTACAGTAGTATACTAACATATGGTACTAACACTTCCCTAGCAACTAGGAGATATACACCAAATGACACTTACCACAAAAACTAGAAGTCCAAGAATGCAGACACCAACAATCACTAGGAAGGGCAGCAGATAGCTGAATATGCTCTGGAAACTCTCTGGGTAAAGCTTCACCTCATAGCTGCAAGAATAACAAATACAAAGCAAATTATTCATATATAATTAACAATGCATTGCACTAAGATAAGCTAAAAATTAGACGAATAACGATGAAGAAATAAACCGTGTATCATAGGCCAAACTGCAATATGTTTTAATTCCTTTGGCAAAATTGACCATAAAGTTAGCGGAGTCAAACCCGCACATATCAAACACACAACAAAATGAGATTTAGTTGTGTATACTGTATACACATTGAAGAGACAGGGCGTGCAAACACGGACACAAGAGAAAAGTCAAGACACTACAAATGCCGATTTCTCTGTTGTGTCCGTGTTTGCATGCCCTGTCTTTTTAACATGAATACTACTTACCAACTAGCTCAGCTCTCTCTTATTCTATATTGCATAACTTGATATAAAACTTTTAAAGAAATTACCGTATTTTCGGTGCGAATTTCACTGCACAAGTTGTCTTCACGGCAATCCTACCACCCTCTTGCCCAGCAGTAATCAATGTTTCAGGCACAGAAAGTTTTTTTTTTTTTTTGCAATGAAAACAACTGCAGGAAACTTACTCATCCTTGTAAGTATATCGCTTGAGCCGAATCCCAGTTTCTTCACTCACAATAACAGCATAAATATTAAGGTCGTCAGTGTCCTTCAGGCCATTTCCTAATAAAAACAACAGAAAACAAGAACAAATGTCAGGCTCACCGCTACTGTCGCCAGAAAACCTTATCGAATACATGATGCGGCGACTAACAAAGCAACCACAATAAAACTTGTTACTTCAGAACATACAGCGCACAGAATTTCTGGTGAAAATTGTTATGGGGTAATCTGAATGTGACACCTCTGCCTATAATGAATTCACTGGCTAGGGCTTTAGTGTTCAGGATTCCCTTCATAGCCAGTGCTTGTGCACATATCTGACAACTCTTATCTGTTTGTACCAGGTTTCAATGCGGATAATAGCAACATCGTATATCTCCACCGGCTATTTCCCTTACAACAACTTGGCTAACACCCCTAGATCAACATGTCAGTTGCTCCAATGTCTGACTGCATGCAACTCCTTTCCATTCCCTTCTGCTTCTGTCGAACAAAGTACACCGTAGGCCGTCGCAGCAGACAAGAAAGAGGGGCCACATGCAATAATCTCGAAGACCAAGTGTACACTCTTGCTTGTCTGTCATGTAGTGGAACTTGCCCAGTGCTCCCGGCAGCCAAACAAAAACAGTGAAGGCCCCGCAGCTCTCCAATACAGTTTGAAAATGCGCCATGGAATATATAGTACACTGGGCTCAGCTAAATCCCTCACTACATGGCTACAGCTTGTCGAGAAACTGAGATCGAACTCACGTGCTCCAAGTTTAATTTCAGTTCTGGCTCACAATCCTCAACATAAATATATTTTGGCACATTCAAACACAAACAGCAATCTGTGATTCCGGAGAGTTCGAATACACGCTGGCTGTATAAAAAAGTTAATGCAGCGAAATGACACATGGTACAGGTGCTGATGGACCAGATAAGAATGTGTAGTTAGATAGCAGTACCTCTGACGGGGTAGTACTTGGGCTCCGGTGTAATGTGGGTCTCAAAAGGGCCACTGTTGTGCGCTTTACGGTCATAAATCACAGCCACATCATATCCTGCCTCTTGGGCAAAACGTGCCTGGAAAAAAAAGTGCGCAAAGGTAAGGTACTAAGTTTTCAAAATTAATATCAAAGTTATAAAAGCGCTCTCTGAAAAGCAGTTTTACCCACCAATGACAGATGATACACTAGAGAACACAGTAAAACTCAAAAATAAAGGAGCGAGTATACTTGCTTTATTCATGTTTGAAGTGTAATTTTTCATAATTATTTATAGCATTACTTGAGCTTCAAATTATTATTTATTTCTTTACATTACCCTCAGGGCACATAAAGGCGTTACAGAGGGGGTGGGTAATATAAAAAAATGCAGTAAAAACAGAACACAATTATACAACAAATTAATTAGAATACATGTTCAAACAATACTCGGTTATTAGAGGCTTAAGATATGATCGGTTAGTGCAGTCTTGAAGGATGACAAGTCCTCAATGGAGGCGATGGAGGTGGGAAGGTGGTTCCACTCGGCACTGGTCTTTGCTAATATTATGCTAATAACAAACCTGCAACTCGCATTTTTTTAAGCGAAGTAATATTTAGACATATCCACGACTCTCAACCCCATTATTAGCGATTTTTCTGTACCATCACCAAGCAGTAATTTAAACGTGCTTTGTTACTTCAACAACTTTGCGGCAGGGCCACTTGCCGCACAGACACAATTTATTAGAACAGCCAATATTTTGGACTCCACCTGCACGAGATCATGCTATTTTAGCTGCTAAGGTGAGATGTGCAGTGTTTTCGTTTAGCTTGATATAATGCTAGTGCCTCTGAGCACAAAATGTAGTGATGCACATTACCAACTGCACCCCAGCCATGCGACTAGGCAAGTTTAAGGGATGAAAAATTCGTCAACACAGGGTGGTGCTAAAACCGACGCTTCGACAAGCGGACTTGTCTTCCTCAAGGCTGCAACCAGTTCAGTTGCAGCTTTGAAGAAGACAAGTCCGCTTGTCAAAACGTTGGCTCCAGTGACACCTCGTGTGGACAAATTTTTCATCCCTGCAAGCTTCCATCTTCCTCCGAACTTCTGCCTCTTTTGGATAGCCAAGTCAAAGCCACATTTTTGCTTTTGTCACATTTGTCCAATGTATATGTTTCTCGTGTATCAATGGCAGTCCGTGCTATCAATGAACATTTGTCGCTTACTATCATGACGCATGATACGAACTTTACCACCAATGTCTGTGCTGATGATAGCGTCACAATGTGCGGACAATAGTGGCAATGAAGCAAATGAAGTGCCAGACAATGACTGTGGCAAAGAAACTTGCAATCACTACGCTATCAATGAGAGTGCAGTCAATCTTGTTCATTCTTGCAGGAGATTGAAATTTGGCATGCATAGTTATTTTGTTTTTGTTGACCTGCTACAACATGACAGTGCAAAGGTCGCATGTAGGTTTGGTGCAGCAATGCACTTGGAGGCTTTTCTTGGCCACTTGTGCAATGAACACACCTATGTTCTGACGAATCTGTGTATATAAGTGTATACAGTAAAGGCTCGTTAATTCGACACGCGTTAATTCGGACATGTTCTCTGGTAACGGCCAGCATATGCATTGTTTAATGGCATCAAACTCTGGTTAATTCGGTCATATGATATGAGGCCTCAACCCGATTTATTCGGACGGTCCTCAGAGCACACTGAGCACAAAGCACCGCAAATGTGCAACGTGAAGGAGCGGAAACGGCATTTGCGGACAACCGAAACGGGCGCGGGCTTTCAGAAAGGCAAGGTCATTATCCACAACCACATAGTTGGAGCATAATAAGGTATGATTTTCACAGGGCGAGCAGGGAACGCGGTGCAACAGCCATGCAAGCGTTGGAGAGCTATTTTTCGATATGGATGGATGCTATGAGCGAGGCTTGGTCAAAAGCCACCGCCTCGTGGTGTGTTAAAGCATTGACAAAATTACACTTCTATTGGAAACGCGCCTAATGGGACAGTCGTAGCAACAGCGCATTTTTTTTTTTTTCGAGCCAGGTGGCACACGTCCCCGCAGGGGACGTTCATAGCATCCATCCATCCATCCAAGAGCACTGTGAGAGAAAAGTGTGAAAGATAAAAGGCATGTTCATGTAGCCTCCGTTATCTGTTTGGCGGTAGCTCAGTGGGCTAAACGCCCGCCAGCCATCATCACGGAACGAGAGGTCACGGGTTCAACTCCTACAACGGAACTTATTCTTAGTTTTTTTTCTTGGCCATCTGGTGGCACTCATTTTGCTTACGTATTTCCGTGACGGAAATACGTCGTGAAAGTCTTGGTGGACCCTGGCATAAAACACTTTCGTGTCAGAAAAAAAAAAATTGACAAGCCCACGCGCCTTGTCCACAAGCCAACTTCCTCCGACCCCACTCCCCCCTCGTGCTCCATGCTCTGGTCACAATTCCTAGTATGCTTCTGTTTCATTTTTTATGGCTGGGGAGTTATTCTCGATGTGTTCCCCTAGTGAATGGTCCATTTCGGCTGCTGCTGATAGGCTGGAGTTCGGCAAGCAGCGCACTGCTTGATTCCGGTTCTTCTTCCGCAACCCCATTTTGACGTCACAAAGCTTTCACAAGTCTTGACACAGATGAGAGGGACGGAATGCGCTTCAACGCGACGAGCGCAGCCCCCAGCTTTTGGGCGCACATCTCAGGGGCCGTGCATAAACTCTGATCGCGTGAGCCATTGATTTAGGTTTAATGCGGCGGCCCGTCTAACACACCTGTGAAGGTCGGTACGCATTCCCTGCATCATTCTCAAACATCTGGGACACATTCATGTGCAAGTTCAGACTTGACAAGTTCCTGTTGCTGTACATTTCATTCACATTCTTCTTATGTAGTACAATGCGAATGTGCTGGCGGGTTCGGTGCGTCGATGTGGTCAAGAGCAACGTGCCATCACGGCACACCGCTTTTTCAAAAAACTGAATGCGCTCTGCCGAAATGGACTGCGTACATCTCCTTCAGAAATAGCTCCCCGGAAGTTGTATCTTTCTCTCCTCCAGAAATCTCACGAGTACTATTGCCTGACGCTGCGGCGTCCTTCAGCCAAAGCAACTCGCTGGATAGCATATTCGTGGAGTCTTGGACTCAGTACGCTGTGCATAGATAAATAATATAGACAAGTAATGTACATCAATGCGTCAGTACACTTCTTTCCTTTCATTTTTACTCAAACGAATCGACAGATAAATATAGAAGTAAAGGCAATGAAAAACTTAACAGCTGAGCTGGTTGGTCAGTATTCATGTTAAAAATACACAACGTGGAAACACGGACACAAGCGAAAAATCAAGAGAGTGAACAGTCATCGCTCACATAGACCACCACGCGCACTTGATTGATAGGTATCGCCTCTTGCCTGGGAATGCGCAGATAAGTATTTGTGTCTACCTTCTTTTCCGGCACTGTACAATTTTTCAGTTAGCGGATTTTGTGGTGTGTTGACTACTTTCTTGTGTCCGTGTTTGCACACCCTGTCTTTTTAGAGAGCCCCAAAACAGCCTCTGAAAATACAGAGCGCGTTATTCTCTCTTGGCATTTCTTGTCTTTTTGGTGCACTTCGTGACAACAGAACGGTGATTAGCGTGACATCATTAGGGCACATACTCTCGATTGGTCCATATACGAAAAATATCAGTTGTGAAGTGTCTGCCACCCTGTTTTGCCATGCAGTCGCCTAACTGTTCTTCCTTGTCTCGCATGACTAATGTGCGCAATCAACTAATTTCGATCCATTTTGGGCGTTTCGGACTGCGCAAGTGGAGATAACAGGGTGTAGCCGACAAGCGCGAAATCCTGATAGGCTCAACACTTAGTGCTGACATGGTATGCGTCATTTATGAAGAAATATGTGGCGCGGAGATACAATATAAAAGGCGAGAACGAAACCAACGGAAAAAGCATCGGATTATTTGATTCTTCCAATGGATGAACTCTTTACAGTGGAGGCGATGCAGCTCCCCAAAAAGAAAGACGAGCCCGCTTCCACAGTTTTTGTATAATTTTTATCGCAATAAAAATTATATTGACACTAAGGACAGGTCTTCACCATCGCCGTCATGTTCCGCATAAAGTCCAAATCAATAACATCCCTTCGCGCATCGTATGTTGTACCCGCGAGTAAAAGCTCGCGAGCGCTGGTGAGGAACATGGCTGAAGCAGAGATGAAACAAGCTGGCCATCTATGTCACACGGAGAATGCATTCAATAACATCACCCCGCGTGTGAGCCCTGCCGTCAAGTGCCCCTCAACCAGAAGGGAAATGCCCGCCAGTGTTTTGCTGGGCGAAGGAGCATGAAGGGACGCCGGGGTGGGGGGCTGCGTGGCTCGAGCAGCAACAGTGAACTTTGACTATAAGGGCGCGGTCGTGAGCGCTTGCGCGCGCGCTATCTCGGCAGATGACAGCAAACGGGTCGTATACCCTCTACGCACTGTGATCTCACCGCTTCCTGCTGTGACAGCTGATACAACAAACTCCACGAAAACCACTTCTCTCCCGTGAGCGGCTGTATTCAGGTACACCAGCGCTTTGTAGAGTTACGCGAGATCGGACCAAGAAGAGTTAGCTGCTAGCCTTAGTTCGTATGACATTACGACATTTTGCTATCGCAACCACTGCTTCGCCTGTTCGGCGAAACAGACGGATTTTTTCCGAAATTCAAAGGACGAATTTCTGTCCCCACCAACTCTTGAATATAACCCCCCCTCTGCGCCCACCGCTGGCGATCCCAAGAACCCCGCGCCGTTCACGCACCACCACCGGAGGTGCAAACACCGGCGTGCCGCTGCCAGCTATTTTGGGACCGGCGCACAGGTCTACTTTCTGGTGAATCCATTAGTATTCATGGCTTCCAGTTATGAAAACATTTAGACAGTCCCCATCAAGCCCATATTATCAGCCAATAAAAATACTAGAGCACAAGTATATTAGCCTTTGACAAACAAATGTTATGGCTTCTGCATTTGCAAAACCCTTATCTATGTACACCTGTGAATAAAAGTGTACGGACCATTGCCGTCCGCATACCTTTGCTATCTGCGCCGTCTAGTGGCGAGCCGTCTGCTGTTGAGAGCATTTCTCTGATCAATTCCGTCAGAGTAATGATATCGCCAGTTATTCCGTCAAAGCAATGCTCACGACAGCAGACTGCTCACAACCAGACAGCATAGAAAGCGATTTCGACTTGCACTTCCGTGGTCCATATACTTTTGCTCACGGGTGTACATCAGTGCAACAGGCTAGTCACTCTTCTGAAACGAGGAAGCAGGGTCATTCACAGATAAGCAGCCAATTAGTGACACTCGTTAAGCACACAAGCAGAATTATATGACAACCAAAAGCAATGTAAAGACAAGGATGAAGGTCAACGAACAATGTTGTATTACTTGCCTCTGTGCTCATCTTTCAACGTCTGGCTTAAAAAATTTGCAGTGGCTTAGCTCGGCTATGCCAGGATATACGTAGCATTAGCAAAGGTTCAGTTTTATTCTTAGCTTTCCAGATTCTCTAGGAATATTAGCCTTCTTCTGTTCATTCTTCGTACGCTCAACCGCTAATTGCCAGGCAACTACTTTGGGATCCGAAGAGATAAGCTTCTCGGCTCTTCTGCGCTGTTGAGCAGCATTTGCGCTCTCCTCCATGGCGTTACCCACCTGCAATTGCCAGTCAGAGGCGCTATCAAGTGGCTCCAGCGCAGTGTCAGACGCCGACTGCACAGCAAAGGCGAATAGCTGCGCGCGCGCCGGCGCCAGTGTGTCTGCCATGGCTACGTCACTCCTCTCGAATGCGCAGACCAGCAGCGGCGAGTCGCGCGCGGCGGTGGCGGAGTCTGCGCACGCGCTGGTGGCGGAGTCTGCACGCGCGCCGGCACCAGCGTGTCTGCCGTGGCTACGACGCCACTCCTCCCGAACGCGCAGACCAGCAGCGGCGGTGGCGGAGAGCGCATGAGATGCCGGCTCCGGTGAGCCAGCTGTGTGACATCACTGATCCTCGCGCATGCGCAGCACGGCTCATGAGGATCCACGCAAAATTGGCTCCAGCTAGGCAAGTGTAGCTAACGCTACAAAAATAATCTCTCGTGTTCTTTTCATAGAGCACCACAAAAAACAGCAATTCTTCGAGCATAACTATGTCACACTCACTTTGTCCGACAGCCCACACTCGAACCTGGCGATCAGGACAAACCAGGCAAAACTGTCATTGGATGGAAATGGTGGAGGGGCAATCGGTTGACATGCTGCTAAAGGTGACGCAATGGTTAGCAAGCCCTGCAAGTGAAAGTGCAAGAAAAATTTTTTTTCTCAGTCAATGCACTGCAAAACCAAAAGAACTGCTATAAAATAAAGCAAAAAAAAACAACGCTGAATGCCCTCTGTCGAAAGGGCAGGGTGTACTTAAAGGGACACCAAAGGCAAATGTTAAGCCGACGTTAATTTTTGAAATAGCGTTCCAGAAAGCTTGCAGTGCTTGTTTCGTGCCAAGGAAACGCTTGTTTTGAATAAAAATCATGTTTTAGTGGTCCGCACAGCGTTTGTGCACTTTAAATTGCACGCCTGAAAAGGCCTCCCGACGTGTCATTTGCCTTGTCCAACGTTGCCCGCCTTTACTGCCTGCAGCCGACACTGTGGTTTCTGCTCAGAAGGGTACATTACACAACATCACAAGGACACAGCATTTTGTCGAACTTTCCGTTAGAGTGACTTTCATGAGCGCACAAGGCACACGAAGCAGTACGCGATAACGAGACTACCACTCAGATGCGACCGCGCAAGCGGAGCGCAGCCCTGCGACAACGGAACTTTTCCACAACCCGCGCCATTCTCCAATGTTACATCATGTTCTTTTTTCCCTGAATCAAACAGAAATGCACAAGCAGCATTTTATTACATCTTGGAAAGCTCGGAATGATCATTTTTTTATCATAAGTAGCTTGAGTACTAGTGATAATTTCTACTCGGGACTCTTGACGTCACTGGGCTCGTTCCAAGAACGCTGACGCATAAAGTGTCCTACATTGACCCTAATTTCTCTATTGCTAGAGCACTGCTATTGATAATATTGACGTTTTAGACGTTCTCAAACACTGACCTTTCACTGTGACAAATTTTTATTTGCCTTTAGTGTCCCTTTAATGACACTTGCACTTGGAGGACAGAGCACCCAGACTTAAGCATCAAACTTCTATATCTAATACTATATTGATACACGGCACAAGCAGCATTCATGACCAAGAATGTCTGACTGATTAGGCAAGATAGTGAGACAAAGGTTGCCCCAGGTGATAATGACTGAAAGGAAATAACACAAGTGCTAGTGGCGATGTGTTTGACTGCGTCACATGCTCCTGTAACGTATTGTATGGAGGTCAGATTGACCTAGTCGTCCTACGTGCCTGCAGGAGACTGATGTAATGGCTCAAATGTGTATCAATGTATGACAGGCACCCTGAAGGTTTTTTCCCACACTGAATACTTGTAAAGTGCCATATCCAAATTTCATGTGTGTTTAGGATGGTATGTTTATACAAATATATACGTATAGCTATACATTTATCATATACGCAGAGAGCATTACCCCTGTCCTCATGCAATGTTTAATAACTTGTGGATGTGCTAACGCTAACTTATCGAAGATATGCAGAAAAAGAAATACAGAAAGCTCACACTAGTAGACTAATGGGAATAATTTCCTTCACTATGAACGTTCACAGAGCAGGCTATGAAAGCAGGGCAACTTTCGCTTTACATCTTTACAGAGCTGGCTTGCTCCCTGCCCGCCCTGCCTTTCAGTTTCAGTCTTTAAAGGGCCCCTAAACCCCCTCCGACATTTTCCCAAACATTTCAAGTAAACAAGCGCATCGCGTGCAGAATGCCGTCGCGATCAACGATGCCACACGCCGCAGCGCTACAGGTCGCGGGCGCGCCACAATTTCGAAAAAACAATAGCTTCTCCTTTCCGGTCCCCGCCATTCCCGCCACTGACATGTGTGACATCACCAGTGAAACTATGACGTTATCAGCTTCGATGCTTGCGATTGGCCGAACGACAACCGACGACTTCCGGTTACTCTGCAAACAGCTATTCGTGCGCACCTTGCTGTTCTTGGTCGTGTTGCCGCTTGCGAATCGACATCTGCGGCCCGTAAGGGCCCGCTCACGCTAGCGGCAAGCCTGCTGCAACGGCGCGGTGTCGCAGAATGTCGGCCGTCGCCGCACGCGCGACAGCAGTCCAACTTGCACGGCAAACTACGCCGGCAAGCCTCCGAAAAACATGGCCGCAGTGCCAAAAGCGGTTGTCGTCCACCTCAAGTCTATCAAGTGGCCGCCGTGTGCTCTGTAGCGTGTAAGCTCCGAACTGATGCTTCCATTTGCTTTAGATTCATGTCCTTAAGCTTCGACAGCAAAGTATTCGTACCGATTCAGCCCCGTTTTGGAGAGCCATACTAAAATAATCAATGCTGTAGGCTTAGCGAGTCGAGAAGGGCGCTTCCGAATGCTCGGAGGACATAGATTACGCGTTTGTTAGTTGTTTCTAATCCTCCATAGCTGGCGCCACTTGACCTGGCGCCAGCTTGGGGACATTTTATTTGGTTTTACGTGACGCTTTCTTTAATGCCGGACAGACTAAAACGCAACCGCCAAGTCGCTAGCGTAATTACACATCCACGCCTTGCGGTTTGATGAGCTCCGTGAACTCATCTCGAGCCGAGGTGGTCTGGCACGGCGTGTCCCCGTACGGGTCCCATCACGTTGGCGATCCTTTGAAGGCATGCGCGCAACACAGGGTCCATACCGGCACGATTCGTAGGGGCACGGGCCGGCACGGCAGCAACAGCGGTTAGTCAACGAACAGTGCACCCAGATACCACACAGAGTTGACGGCGAGCTGGAGCGTCGGAGTCGCCGGAGTCGCGGCAACCGGAAGTAGACGCTGTCTCGAACAGGGCGTCAGCGGTGACGTATGCCACGCGAGATGAAGAGGAGCATTCAGCGAGGAGGGCAAAGCGGTTTTGGAAGAGGGTAACGGAGGAAAGAGGGAAAGAAGCGATCGTCGCGTTTCGATCATCAAACGCGTGTAACTCGGCTATTACGGCACCGTTTCGAAAAATTCTCACGGCTACGTGTTCGTTGTAAACTCGAGCACAACTTCCTCACCTCAACTAAATTTCGACCGCTGGGTGGTTTAGGGGCCCTTTAAGGAAATTTTATTATTAAAGACATCCTCAAGTCGCAATACTCCATGGTAGCTTTGATGAGGACAGAAAAGCTAGACCATCAGAATTAAAGACATTTATTCTCTCTCTCACACAACTGTTCACCTCATACAACCCTGAGTTACATGTACAGATTCTGTAACAATTAGCGCCCTCACCATTTTTTTATGCAATGCACTTTTTGGGAAACTCTACACAGGGCCTAATGAAACGTCAGCAGGTCTCACCAAGTATTGCAAAACCTCGCCAGGTCTTGCCAGATTTTAGGTTCACTATAAACAAACTTAATAAATGTCACACTCAAGTCAGCTAGTACAAGCCCCACTTCTAACTACATACTACTTCCATAGGTGTGCTGATCGCTGACTCGTTTCCCTGCACAGCTACGCAGTAGAATGACACACCGCATCTAAATATTCTCATCGCAACAAGTATACAAGATAAACACCATCATTCCTTTAATAAAACAAGCAACCTGCATTCCTGTTTTCTCAAGGTTTGTAGTTTGGTGCATCTTTTTGGTTGGACTCTCACCGCTAAACCACAGTTCTGTATTAGACTACCTCCAGGGTTGACACATTCTTGCGACTACGTCAAACAGCCATTTCGCGAACCGATAAACGCCTGTTCACATATGCAACAACACATTGTGTGATGGTAAAAGGGTAATGCCAAAACTTCTGACCCACTGGACTAGTTCGCAATGGATGCATGTGCCCCACCAGCTATGCCTCGTCACTGTCACATGCTACAACGATCTGTACAATGCTTTGCCCCGTGACAATTACTACAAATTTTGGCTGCATTATTTTCATTCATACTTTCCTGTCCCGTTTCCCTTACTTTGGATTACACAGGCATCTCTCATCAACATCCGTGATCACAAACTGACTGCAAGGACTGTACAAATATTGAAAAAAAAAAAGAAAAGATATATAATGTGGAGAAGATAAGAAATGCACTATAAAGTGCTGCCTCAGTACATGACATCCAGCCGACAGTAATAGCTTTCTGTGCTCCACATAAGCCAAAAATCACGAGATCTTATCACTTCCGTTTGCCGAAGGTGTCAAATTGCAAGAAATGAGGAAGTCACAAGGCTACAGTTTTAGCTACTTACAGGAACTCCTTCATCAGGCACCATAGCTGAGAAACTCAGCTCTTGATCGAAGAAGTGCTTTATCCCTGGTGTGGAATTGCTGTGAGGGATCTGAAAATAGAGACAGAGAGCAGTTCCTGAATGAGAACTGGAGAGGTTTGCCTGGCTGTTTGCGTAGCGCGCTACTACAGGTAACACACTAAGCAACCAAAGCTGATCACTATCACGGGAGTATGCTTCACAGGCCTAGACACAAAGAACCAACTTACGGCAACAATCTCGGCCGCAACAAGCGTTGCGTGAAAAAGTGCCGTGAGGCTGATGATGCTGTATACATAGAGAATGGTGATGTGGCACGGCATTCTGCGGTGAGGAAACATCACACCGTCAGCACAAACGGCTCTGCCTGCCCTTGCCGTCGCATGGGAGTCTCCTGGACAAAAAAAGAAATAGCGATGAAGTTCACAAGATCCAAGGTCAGGACAAGACCGCATCTACTAAAGCTCCAGCTGAAAATTATTTTTTATTATAGGCTAAATTTACGCGCGGACAATGCCAAATGTCACCTCAACAGACCTTTGTACAA
The DNA here is from genome assembly GCF_013339695.2 of Rhipicephalus sanguineus. Taxonomy (NCBI): domain Eukaryota; kingdom Metazoa; phylum Arthropoda; class Arachnida; order Ixodida; family Ixodidae; genus Rhipicephalus; species Rhipicephalus sanguineus. Next base: position 136,074,961 of record NC_051178.1, read on the forward strand.
AGCTCTGTAGCAACAATCAAGGTACACTGATCATTGCAACAGTTGTGAAGAGCGACAATGTCATGCTGCAAAGTCGAACAGAACAATCACACCACAGAATTTCCATGGCATGCAACTGTTCGAAAGGTCATCATCTTGTCAAACAGTGCGCGATGCTATAAGAAATGAAAATATGTCCCATCAACAAATTAAGTTGACAGTCTCTCAGTAGGTCAAAAACTACCATTCTGCTTAACACGTAGCATGTGTTTCTTGTGGCTGTTCACTATGAGCAGTTTCATTAAAATGGTTCTTTCAAAGTCCTGGATATAGGCTGTAAATGATTCTCGAATAATCTGTACTTAGCAGCTTAACTCAGACATACAATTCCACGCAGCTTTGACTGCATAAACAACCGCTTCAGATATTATAATGCAAGTGAACTGCACACTTTCACACCATGTGCATGTAACTTTTAACGATTACATAGCACAATGTATTAAAAACCATCTAAACTTTCACTGCCACTCCCCAATCACAACACAAATGAATCGCTCTGGGGTGCCTATGACTAGTATTGAAAGTTGGGCTAGTTGGTACGGCAGCATGTTGGTGTACAGCGCGAGGAACGACGAAGACCAAAAGAACAGACACCAACATGCTGCCTATGACTATCTCACTTGAGCCCTTTGGTACCGATGAAAGCCATTCTTATTCATTATCAGCCACCCTTTCTTCAGGCCAGGGTCATCCACCTGTTTTGCTTGGTGCTGTATGTGGGTCACACAAGTTCTTCAGACAAGTGCCATAGCACTGGTGCAACATACAATGCAAGGAGTTTGTGGGAGCTTCAATTATTTGCAGAGTGCAGAATGTTTGAGAAAATCAGGTTCTCATAAAAAAATTCAGCACAGTATGACAGGCTACACAGAACGAAACTCCTGTTGTGCTAATATTTGTTGCAAGTGATCATGTTGCACAAATATGAGCTGCACAATAATTACATTCACATCACACACATTTAGTGGGCCACTTAAGAGATACACTGAATGAATTTGCATAGAAATATAACTAAAATCCCATTTTCCTCAGCTTTACAGTAAGAGGTCAATTAATTGCAGAAAAAGTTGAGGACAACATCCCATTTTCTTATATCATGCCAAAATCCAGCGCCGCTTTGTAAATTTTAAAGTTTTTCTTGTTTGTGTCTAGGTTGGTACAGATGAACAAAAGTTCTAATAAATTCCATAGCTTAGTCTTTTCACTCATTTTGATCTATGCTGTTGCAGTGAGTTGGTGTTAAAGAGAGCCTTTGCGATAATATTGAATTTGTGCACAGGGCCACTACGTCACAGCAGAGTGATACTGAATACAGTACAGAACAGTAGCAACACTTTCACCATTTGAATGACATCAGGCATAAAAGCTATGTTGTGACAATAAAAGGCTTGGAAAAGCGTCTAACTATTACGGAGCCCACTCCGATGAAGGCATCAGCCTGTGCATCGACAAAACAGTAGAGTTGTGACAACCAAGTTATTTTGCTGCTGGTTTTCAAACAGTGAAGAAAATTTCAGATCATTTGCATAGTTCAAGATCTGCGATTTTGTATGCGGCTCAGAAATCCTTTCAAAAACCTCACGAGATGTTTCTCGACTGCACTTGTAGCACGGAAAATTATTGCTAATAAAACAACTTACACAGCGCTGATCTCTCACACCATATCGGCTAAAAGAAACAGGTGCGACTGTTCGCGTAAAATGCTACGAATGCAGTTGTTGCTGTGGAAGTAGACTTCAAAACCCACTGTCGACACCTCAATCATTCAAAATGGCACGCAGGCTGCAGATATTAGCATTGTGGACAGATCGCATGATTCATCCTTTCTTGACGCCGTCTAGTAGAGTGAACGAAAAGACAACGCTACCAGAAGCGATCACGAGACTATAACCATGCGTAAAATCAGCTAAACGCGACTGTTGTACGCTGCTCTAAAGAGCCGCAGTAAAATATCCCCGACCACGAGCTTCCCTTATCAAGCCGCGGGTAAAAAAAAAACGACACGCACTTCACAGCAGCGCGGATAGGCGGAGAACGACAAGCTTATCGTCGCAGTTAAAGAAGTGTACATAGTACTATGACAATACGGACTGCTTGTGAATAGACCTTATCCAAAATATTCATGCAGAAACAGCTAGCTCGTGACATGCGCGCTGTGCAAGCATAGATCTAGAAACGAGAAGTGCTGTACTTAGGCGACCACAGCATCGCTGTGCGGTAGGCCTACCCACCTCTACAGCATGAAGCTTTGGTCTGTTCAGCACATGACTTAGAGGGACAGGAACGTTGCCTCAAGAGAACTTGCGCGACTGCCAGCAACTTCCTCGTACACATAGAGATCATGCGCAGATGCAACAACCGCTCACAGACGCTAGAGCCGCTCGGTTTATCGGGACATTGGCGCGATCACCTAGAGAAGCTGTTTCTGAAGTTAAAACAAAAGACCACGCTAACAGGAACCACATAAAAAGCGCATCAACTTCGGTAACGTAGTGCAAACAACAGTAGAGAACACAACGGAAACTCACGAAAACGTCATTCCTCTGAAGGCCTGATCAAACTCTATACCAAACGTCAACTTTGTTTAAGGTTAACGCAACAACAAGCACATGAGTCTACAAGGCAAACATTGCTGTGAAAGCAGCAACGACAATGATACACACCGAATGATGATATTTGTTGACGCCTGCTAGGGTGCTAGGTGCCAAGGCCACTAAGTGAATTAGGCTTAAAAAATATTAACGCAAGAACCATAACTGCTCACCGAAGGAGTAAGTCTTCGTTTGCAAGTCGCATTCGAGTTCTAGTTGTGACTATTCACACACGGTGAATTCCAAGCACACACAAAGTCACGAAAGCAAAGTCTTGTTTGCGATCCAAGCTCACCAGGAAAAAAAAACCGCACTAATTTAACCACGTGATAGGGCATTGCGAGATGCGAGCGAAAGCAGTTTCGTATTTTGTATATTGCACGCCAACGAGAAAATTAGCAGCTTTTCAGTAACTATTATTACACGTCATAAAGTTTATTGAGTTATAAATTTTATTAATAAATCACTGGAATAATTTATTACGCTTCATTTGACTCTGGTTGCGTAATTAGGCGTGATTGATAAAACGCAAAAGTTGCGCGTATTCTGTCATGGCGGTTTTCTCTTGTCCGTGCGTGTTTTGCTCAGCGTGAGCTGTTGGTACCAGTGGTTGACTGTGTGTTCACCGTTTCTTTCGTTTAGTGGATGCTGTCGACGAGGACATGAGCAACTACTGATCAACCTTTGCGTTAAAAGACGTCGGCGCTGTAGAACGCCAAAACGACCATTGTGCGCACCACGTTGCGTTACCGGAGTAATGCCGACTTTGATGAGCCGCTTCCCGTTCGCATCTCCGACGGATAGCCGACCGAAGAAGCACTCTCTGCCGGATAACATAAGGCCCCTACAGCTCCTTCGCGTTGCGCTCTTGTTCCTGCGCCGTTATGATTCCAGTGTCATTGTGAGTGACAGTGGCTAGTTCTGAGTTGTGCTACGTGCGCTGTCGTGAACGGTGTGCCTCAGTATGATGGAAGAATCGTCGTGCGATGCCAATCACGGATTCGTCGAGAACACCGAAGGCATCGCTCCTCAATTTTCTGGCCACCTGGAGCTCCTTACGGAGTCCAGCGCAGGTAGTGCCGCAGAAAACGTGATGGAGGAGAGCCGGTCGTCTTATACGTCGAGCCATTTTTGCACCGACGACACGGCCAACGAAGCTGTCGGCGAAAACACGTTGGATAGCAATGACAACTCGACACGGCACAGCGATCAAAGTGACGAAGGTAGCGGCGAGTGCACCGCAAAGGCGCCAAACAGCGTGGCATCGGAAAGCGCGCGCCCTGAGCCGAATGTAGTACCGTCCGCTTTGGACGAGGATACGAAACAAAGTGCTTGCGTTGCCGAAGGCGACGCGTCTGCGGGCAAAAACGTCGCCGGTGAACCGTCTCGTGAGAGCCGAAGCGAAGACGACAAGCCTTGGTGCGCCGAAACTTCCAACGACAAATCGGAGTTGGATGCCGAGAGCGGCGCCGGTAGCACCAGTGGCCACAAGCGGAGGCGTTCCCGATGCGTGCCAGTTTACGCTCCGGGGACTCGTGTTGAGGCGAGAGATTTCCAGGACAAATGGTGAGCTGGCCGCCGCGAATGGCGTTCCACCCGTCTTTGTCTACCATCGCGCAGTTGAAACTGGGGGGCAAACACTGTTCTAAGGAAAACACGCTACAGCAGAATAGTTTGTTGGCCGAGTGTGGTGTAGTTTCGCTGTAGCGCAAGGCCATGGCTACTTCGAGCGCTGCTAACACTAAACTCGACAAAGACGACGAGATTGTTCCATAGTAGGTCTCGCAACTCTTTTTTTTAATCTGCTTTAAACTGACCTTAGTGTGTGTTCGCGCTCGTTTATTAGGTAACGACGGTTGTCTTATGGCTTTTCCGGTATTCATTCGTATAAGCGAAGGGTTTATTTAATAAAAGTTTCCAATGTGACTGCTATTTTGCTGGTCTTTCTCGCGAGGTACGCTTGTGTCCTTTGTGGATAGTAGAAGATTTCCACGGAGCTGGAAATAGACAGTAAGGGTTTGAAAGATTACTCGCAAGCATTGCAGTGTTCGACTTGCATTCTCTGTACTGCAGTATCGTTCACAAAGGCGAAAAGTTAGCCGGAAATTCGCTATTGCATAGCGTGCATAAAAAGAAATATGCGCATACGCACTGTTGTAACCAAGAGCAGTAGACCTTTCACGAATGCAGTTTTATTTCGCTGCTCATTTAGTCCTTGAAGTCGTACGCCGATGATCGACATGGTTTTCAGAGCACGCGCCCGCCGTAGCATGTTAACAGCTTGGCGATGCTGCGAGTCACATTTTCGGAGGTGAAGCTTTCTCATTAACACATCTGCAAAGCGAACTCGGAGCCAGGCAGCATAGTGCTTTGTTTAGACGGAACGCATTCAAAGGTAGCACTCCCGCTTTCTTGCAGATCATCCGAGGCCGCCAAAGCAGATGAATATGTTGTCTTATGTTACTAGAATATGCGTTCTTGTGCTTTGAGGGTGCATGTGATGAAGGTCATGACTGGGCGATGTGGGTAGCACTTTAAAAATGGAGCAGGGCATCTGTTTTTGCCTGGCTAAACACAACATGCCAGCATGCCAAATATTAGTGGTCGACATTACATGATAGCTTAGTCTAAGCTAACATTTGCCTGAAGAACATTTTATATGGTAATGTTATTACTGAGTCGTTTTGCTTCAGTTACTCTGCAAGAGGACAGCAGGTCTTTTTTTGTAGACCAGATTTCCAGATTAGTAATGCACCTCGGAGAGTATTCGGCTGTATAGTGCGCACAGGCATCACACGCATATTCTTTGCAAATGGCATTCTTGGTGCCCAATACCTAATGCTACAATTGGTGAAACATTTAGCAGTCTAGTCTGGGCATTTCATCATGCTTTTCAACTTATAGCAGCTGCTTATTATTACATATTTTGTTAAAGTGGTCTACTTATTCTACTCAATTGTATCACGGTCGTTTTTGCTGCATTTTGCACCATCAAGTATTTTAACTTATCTTAGTAAGGTTTAGTTTTACTATATCCAAGAAACTGTCATGTCTGGAAGCGTCAACCATAGCCACAAGTTATGCCTACCATAAGCACGTATGGGCAGGTTATTACATAATGCGAAGGACAGATAACCGAAGGTCTGTTAGAGTGACAAAATGGATACCTAGAGATGAATACCTAGAAATGTAGCTCAGGATGTAGCTTTGTGGTTATGGAGATGCACAGCCAAGCACAAGTTCGCAGGTTCTATTTCTGGCCTCAGCAGCTGTGTTTTTGATGGGGCAAAATGCAAAAATGTCCATGCACATAGATTTAGGCTCACATTAATGAACTCCAGGTGGTCGAAAATATATGCATAGATCCCCCACTATGGCGTGCCTTGTAATCATATCTTGGTTTTCGCATGCAACCCCAGCAATTTCACATTTTCCATTCTTCATTTCTTATCATCGACTACGCCAAGCAGCTAGTCCTGGTAATGATGGCGGCACAGCTGCTTGAAATTCATAACGAGCGAAAGGGGTGTAAAGTGAAATGAATTTTTACGAAATGTGACACCTGGTTATTTTATTCACAAACTTCATTGCAAACAAAAATGAAGAACAGAAGCTGTTACCGTTAATCAATTAAAACTCGATTCGAACTAAACACAATTCGACAAAGTTCCCTATCTAACGAGGAAATTTTCATTCCCCGGTAGGTGCCTATAGGGTTCATTGTTGTCATCAACCCAAATTAACAAAGCTTTTCTCAGAATAATTCCTAATTTTGACACAGGTTTTTCTTCAAGTGTACGCTCTAATGCTAATGAGTTAAAATGCGCAGCCGCCCTGGTCATGACCTTAGTTTTATTTTGACGAGGCTGCACATTGTGCCCATGCGCCGAACAATGGACTGAACAGTCACTAGTGCTCTTATTTACCAGATAGTGCTTCTGGTGGCCGTGCTTTATTGTCCCTGTAAATGCTTCCGCGAGAAAGTTGTGGTAGTTGCTTTCGTTATTTCATGGTTTGTGTGAAAGACTGTATTGATCATCTCCTTGCAACTTGCTTGCTTGTCAGCTTGCTTGCACAAGCACTGAGTCTATTCTCCCTGACTTAGCTTATGAGCAGCCTGTCGTAGCTTGATGTGAATACCTACCTGGTCTGCATAATACGGACATGGGAGGCTCAATGTCTGGGCTGCTCTCGTGGACTTTTCACACGTGCAGGCATTTGTTAGTGGCAAATGCCATGCTGCAGTAACTTTTGGGGATTGCTACGTTACAGTTCTAGATTTCTAAGGACCAAAACAATCCCTTCCCCAATTTAACTGAATCCACTCAAGCATGGTCATCACTTCGTTAAATTGAGTTTCAACTGTAGCTTTGCACAAAATACGTTTGTAGTTCATGATAGTCCCAATATTGTAAGCTTTTCTTTTTTTCCGATTCTAATGCCAACCGATTTCTTAAAAACCATTTGAAGTTTGTTACAGTTTTAACAATACATGGAGACAGGAGTTAAATATTAACTTCAGGTGCTAAATTGTGCTGAAAGCACAATATTATTATGGGACATGTTGTAATGGGGGCTGTAGATTAATTTTGACCACCTCTAGTTTTGTTAGTATGCACCGAAATCTAAGTAGACTGGTGTTATTGCATTTCGCTCCCACCAAAATGTGGCTACCATGGCCAGAAATTTAATCTACATTCTTGAGCTTAGCTTCGCAACACCTTAGTGGCTAACTACCACTGCAGATTTTTTAAAAAAGTGTATGGAAATGTAATGTCAAAACTGTATGATTAAGAAAATCTATCTGCATCTATAAAGAGATCCATTAGGAGATGTTTGCTTGCAGTGTTGTTTACCACGGTCCCTCAGGAGTTTTTCCATTTGTGCATATGGTTGCACAATTGCCATTGCATGTTTGGGAGCTACTACAGTGTTTACACAAAGCTTTGTGCAAAGAACAGAAATCCTGTTCCTGCGAAAGCATCTGGGATGACAAATTACATCAACATTGTAGCCTCTGAAACTTCTTCAGGCATTCGCTACTCAAGAAGCGCATCTGATCTGAACGCCGCTCTTGATTTACGTCGGCTATCAGCCAATAAGCATGCTATGTCTCTTGCGACGTAAACTGGCAGATCCGCAACGTCAACGTGCAGACGCCCCGCCCACCGACGAGAGTGAGAACCGGCCTCTGTTTGAAAAGAGGGCGCCTGAGGAAACGGCAACTTCGCGCTCCGCTTGTGGCCTTTACGCGGCGCGCACGACTGTAACATTTGGCAGAGCAGTTCAAAGCCATGTCAGCTTTCTGCAGGATGTGTTTTTTCAACAAGCCCAAGGGGTGCTTCATGACCCCTTTAATAAAGTGGCTGACTGGGCTAGTTGGTTGTGCATACTTACGGTTAACAGCGCGAAAAGAGCACACGGCGGACAGGAAAAAGACGGGACAAGCTCTGACTTCCAACTGAATTTTTATTGACAAGAATGCTCTTATATATACCCGGTGAACAGAAACAATCGTTAACAGAAGGTGAAAACATAAGCAAATTGCGTGGCTTTGCTTTCTCACTTCAGATTAGCGATAGGTTTAAGTATTGGTGCCACAACAAATCTTTCACCTTGCTCTTTACTTCTTTTTGTAGGAAAGACATATATACACTGTGTGAAGGAAGACATTTGTTGTCATGTCAAAGACAAATACACTTGTCAAAACGTTGGGTTTAGCTTTCTCTTATTCAGTTACTCTTGATCATTCCGGGTAGGTTTAGGCTTTTTCTGCATTCGGAGGCGCTAACATTGTTGGCCGAAATTCAACCGCTGCTCACTTGCTAGGTGTTGTGTTCGTGTGATCTAGCTCCCCTAATAACAGCCTTGGCGTCCTTGTGCTGCAGGTATGCTGCTAAGGTTGTGAGTGTCGACGAAGAGAATGGCGATGTGCTCATCCACTTCGAGGGCTGGAGCTCTCGTTATGACGAATGGCTCCCCATGGACAGTCCACGGTTGCGGCTTGCAGCTAACCTTCACACACGCAAGGAAGTGAAGAAGCACCGTTACAAAAAATCGGTGAGAATCAGTCTGATAACTTCGACCTTCTGCCTCTATTATGTCTCATCATTATTTGGGCATGGTCTTTTCTATTTAGTGTTGTACCACTTTCTGGGAGATCATATTTGTTGTGTATGTGTTTCTTTGCTTGCATGAGCGAATGTGTAAACATGCACGCAAGTGTTGCCTATATTTTATATGACGAAATATCGAAACTTACCTTTCTTCCTGTTGCAATGTGTTCCATAATCTCTACTTGCACTCTTATAAACTGAAAGTGGGGTCCCCTATGAATTAGTATTCTGTTTGCACTTTTTCTTTGTTCATTTGCTTCTCCTCATGATTGTTCCATCTTGTGCTGTCTATCTGACATGACATTGCTGTTAACATTTGTGACACCTTTTCCTTTCGTCATTTTTTTTTTCTGGTCCTTCGTACAATATGACTCGGTTAAAGTGTTTTGTATTAGACAAAAGAAAAATTTTTAGACTGGTGTCACCAGTAAGCTCTGTGTATATGCAGTCAGCAGTATCAATGAGAGTAGTATAGTGGATTAACACAATGCTAGAACGCTTTTTGGCGGCCACGTATGATCATCACATCCTTGCACTGAAACATGCTGCATGCAATTATGCAGGAATACAAAAAAGGAGAGGAGGTGCTAGCAAGGTGGGGCGACCGCAGGAAATACCCGGCCAAAGTGATAGAGGTGAAAGACGACGGTACGTGGACTATTTCTCATTCTGCTGTAGATTCCTTGCATGTGTGTGTTTTCGCTACACGTGTGTGCACTGTAACCAGTAAGTTTCGTGTGCAGATTTCAGGAGTGTCTTTTTTTTATTTTTCTTGTTTCAGAATTGTACTCTGTAATTTTCTATGATGGGATTGTGAAGACATTGAAGGGAATTAATATTGAAAAGATGCCCAGTGATCAAAAAGGCTGTGTGGTAAGCTCTCCTTTCTTTCCTCATATTTTTAGGATTCTGTTGAACTGCTGCAGCAGTGTAGAAGTTTTCATGTGATGGAGTTTCGTGTGATATTCCTGTGCTGCCCTCTGCCATTTTGGTAGGGGGATGGAGCTTTGAAGGGTGATCCGGGAAAACCGGGCTCGCCAGAACAAAAGCCTCCGAGATCGGAGGCCCTACCACAGGGTTTTGCGACTTTCCTGCCAGGGGAAGGGCACATGCGCCGTGGCACCGTGAGAAAGATGGATGGCCACTGTGGAAGAGCATGTTTTAACTCAGGAAAGGGGACACTGAGGATGAATGTTATGTAGAGCTGTATTTATAAACTATGCTTTTGCAGCTGCAGCTTGTACCAGAAAAAAGAAAAAAGGAGTCTTGTTAAGGCCATAAATGAAGCATAAACGAAAGACTTGCGGTGACACGGCCTTGGAGCTTTTCATAAACTCATTATAACCTTAGTTTTCAAAGATCCTGATGGGCCCTAGACAACTTTTTATTAGTAATGGATGACTCAGTCACAATTTAAAGGAAACCTGGGAAGTTTCAAGATCGTTAGTTAAGGTAGAACAGCAAAATGCGAGGGGAAAAAATGTTTAATCCCTGAAATCCCATTGATGTACCTACACTGGGATTACAAAAGTAACAAATATTGATTTCTAAAAGACAGTTCACCAGTTTAAATTGATTTCGTGTTTCTTTTCAGTGTCCCTTTTTGAGAACATTCATCAATTTCTCTGTCGCATGACTGTCGGAGTAGCGTGTGCATGGCATGCCTTGAACCAAGTTAGTGTGCTTGAGCTGCGTGTTCATAAAATTGGGAATTCAATCGGCAGAACACTTTATAAGTCAAACCTTCCTATTTTCTGTCCATAGAATGCAAGCAAACATTGCTGTAGTTTAAGCGCAGTACTGGTTGCCTAAGAGGCACTCCTTCGTAATCGTACAGGCATTTCCTCGCGCACCTCAGAAGGAACCCGAAAGCAAGCGCCATCGTGATTCATCGAGCGACTCTTCGAAGAAGAGCCACAGCAGGCACGGAGAGCAGCGGAGGCTTTCTGAGGGCGGCAGCACCGGTAAGGCACAATCCTCCATGGACACAAAGAAGAGTGGCGAGAAGGTGGTGAAGTCCAGGCCGTCCAAGCAGAGCTCCAGGTCAGATTCCCGGAGGCAGGAAAAGAGAGGTGTGTTCTTCCTCCCTTTTGTATTACGCCCATTTGTCCAAAATAGCTGTGTCGGTAAAATGAACTACTCTTGAAAGTGCTGTGAAGGCATAATTGAGTTAATTGCTTCATGGTATTCAAAGCGTCACTCACCATTCCAAAGACTGCTGCGACACGTACTGTTTGCACTTGGTGGATCATGGTGTGTTTTTACAAGAAGGTTAATTGCATTCTATTTCCACGCCCAAAAACCAGCTCGAAGGACCCAATAGCAATTTGAAAGTAGTTTACTTACTTAAGCAGCAGCAAGCAATAATTTTCATGTAATGTTCCCGATGTTCTTGTTGAAAGTGTAGATTTTGCCGGAACACTTGTGACTGCGTGGTCTGTGCACCAGGATTCTATTTGCCATGCTCATACGTGTGTCGGGGGCTCTTTAACTTATCACACCATTGAGATTAGGCATTTTAGTGTGGTACCCGCTGAGCATAACAAATGTGAAATGTAAAATGTGAGTGCCTATTTACTTTGCAGAAGCCAGCGCTTCGCCAGCAACAAGCACCTCAAGCACCTCATCACAGTCCAGGAAGAAAATATTGCTTGTAGGGGGGAAATTCATGGCCAAGAAAGCAGTCTACCCTGAAGCAGCAATAAGCTCTAAGCGCAGAAATGATGTAAGTGCTTGTAAGCAATACGTCTATAAATAAAGACACAGGGCAGCTCTGCCCTTGTATCACCAATCAAGTTGTCAATTCGAAACATGGTATGGGGGAATGCCCCTTTTCTTGTGCAGTTATCCAAAGCCACTTTTAATTTAAGAATCAAGAAATGCAGACATTTGGTTTAACTAGACTATCAGATTGTACTTGCAGAATGCTTCATAGCTAACCATGCTGTGAGCATAATTTTTGGCATGCCCTACATGATGTAAGAACAAAAGACACAAGATGACAGTGCTAAAAAACTCCTCCATACCAGGTTCTGGTGATATGAATTTTGGGTGTTTGTGCCTGGGGCTGGATTATGGCTTATTGATCTGGCAGGAGTACATTGTGTTCCAAAGTTTACTTAGACTCAGTGTGGTAATGTTTGGGAACACACTAACCTGCAGATGTTAACAAACAACTTCCATTCTTTTGCCTTTCTCTGGTTTCTGTGGCCTGTCGCAAGACTGAGTCTGCAACCTGCCCGTGAATCTGTGATCTTTATTGCAGGGAAAACGTAAAGCAAGTCTTACGGGGGATGAGCCTTCTCCAAAACGAGAGAGAAAATCTTCGGCTGCAGCAAAAGGTATGGTCCCTTTCACCTGCTGTGCATTAGTACTGTGCTGCAACTTTTAGAGGCAGCTAGAAGCGGTAGTGGTGGCTGTCGTGTTATGGGAGTCTCTGTAACCGACCTGACACCCACTTGCCGACCTTGTCAAATCAATTGGTAGTGTGCTTAGAAGAATAGACTGTTGGGAAAGTTGTTAATTAATGACAAAAGAAATGAACACATGTTTACATAACCTGTTTACAAGCATGTGCCAATTCTAGATGCATATTTCCGTTTTATGTGCGCCGAAAATATAAAATAAGATAGAACTGCATAGCACCTAAATTTAAAATGCTTTCTATTTAAAAAGTGCATGCTACTTATGAGTGAAAATAGGCAGTTTTACTGTGTCCATCTGTCCTTAGCTGTTCCAAACTTATGGATGTCTTACTAGTGGTACTAACCCATGGACTGTGCTAATATATTATTAGCTGCAAACAGTTGAATCTGTGCCTTGATGTCTTCCAGATGTTCAGCTGATGGTGTAAAATTCTGTATCCCAATTCCAGAGATATGTCACAGTAGTATAGATTTTAGAGCACTAACAAAATATAAGAGCAGTGGGAATGCATAGCACGTTGCTGATCCATTTGAACATCATTATTCATCTGAAGCAAACGCATTGCTTCAGTAAAACACATTGGCATACTTGGCAGTGGGGTGCTGGTTTACAAGCGTGGGCCAATTCCATTGCTTGGGAATCGACACTTTTAATACATAGGGCAAAATCTTGGAACTGCCGAGGAGCATTACTGAATCGCAGCGACTACTTCCTTCAACAAATGGCACTGCCTTCCACTTCATAAGTGCTCTAGGGCAGGTGCTGACTGTACAATTATTGGTGTAGATTATGGCACTCAGTACACAAGCTTTTGACCACTGCGAACGGAAGATGTAATACTGCCTGCTAGATGTGAGCGAGGTTCTCTTTATTAATGTCCTGTTGGTATGTAGAGCAATATTCCCTTTCCTCAGTTTTACAGGCCTTAAAGGACCCCTGGCAGCGAAAGTTTTGTCTTCGACTTTTTTACTGCAATTTGTAGCTTTGTGTCTGGTAATCTCAGAATTGAATCATAAATGCTCTAACTCGTCATATAATTAATAATAGCATCATTAATTGAGAATAATTTTGCGTCAGTTCAAAACACCCACTTAAATACCATAAGAAACTAGTGCCCCACAGCAGGGGAGCACCTAAGATCACATGGACTCGAGCTTTGGTGTCGTTGAAAGCGCAGTTTTCAAATCGGGGACCCACACGCGCTAAAGAATAAAAATGATGCAGGTGCTTTGGTGTTGTTAAGTATGTGCCCCCCGTCCCTCTCCTCCCTACTCAGAAAAAAAAGTTCTGGCCGAAGCAGCCAGAACTACTTTGAGAGCTGCCCGACAACAGAGCGAGAGGGGTGACGAACATTAGTCCTCGCCTGGTGCCAGTCGGGGCATTATGCGCACCCCGCAAATATTCTCTGACATCAACAATACTTGTTTTACTCGTGAAACGCCACGCGGGGCCTCTGTCTTCATCATACTAGTGGCGATGTCGTGAGGTTCTGAAAACTCAGATGTGCACTCGTGCTTACTTTAAAACCAAATTAAAATACCCTAATGGCAACGTTCGTCACTCATAATTGGTCAAAAGTGCCCACGCATGCAGGACTATCAAACAACACAAGCATCTCGAGTTTCCAAATTTGGTGTCACGGCTCCTTTAACGAAAGTTTATGAATACTACATAACTTGTGTCTGTGGGGATAGTGCTGTTTGTGTGTTTGTGGTCACAGCATATGCCTTACTCAGAATACTAAATAGTACCTGTAGTAGCACTAACAACTCTAGCTTGTCGTTCAAGTCAACATCTCTCTTCAAAAGTTCCTAGTAACTCCACTTGTTTGTGTGAGTTTTACTGTAACCTAACGCAAGTTACCGCATCGCATGGTTTGTTAGACTACTGCGTATTTTTGTGCAGTGCTAATTGCATGTCTCGCCTTTATTAACAGATCTTACAGATGGTAGTCCTCACTCCTCACCTGATTTTACACACTCCATCACGGCTCAAGATTACTGTGCATCCTCTGGTAGGGCACTCATTCCACCTTGTTCATCTTTCTTTCTTGAGCATGCACATTGTGTGTTGATTTTGTTTTTATAAGGGGATCTTGAATAGCTCCTCGGGCTTGATGTAAAAACACATTTTGCAGGTATGAGACAGAGCACTGAACATCTCGCCAGATTTTGCAGTTCTGGGCAGCGCGTGGAGTTCATAAATGTAGCATTAACCTTTTCTAAGCGACTGGTTTTTTAACAGAGCCCTGGTTCTAGCGATGGGTCAGTCATGGGCAGCTGTATGCTAACAACATTGCACAGATGTCTAGGGGGTCTGCCATTTAGCCAATAGTTGACAAAAGGCAGGCAAGATGTTTAGATCAGTGCTCGGCTTTTTACTGTTACTGTGTATATTAATTGCAGGCTGTTATAATCTTGAAATCTGCATTTCAAATTTTCAAACAAATTGAGTGCTTCCCAGAGAAAGTGACCGTTGTGTGTTCACGCTCAAACGCACCTGCCCAAAATTAGCAAAATGTAGTGCTGTAGGCGTGGTGTCTCACGCATTGAAGTGGGGAGGGGTGGTGGTGGGAAAAGTGCGCAGTGCACTTTCGGTACCGTATTTTCTCACGTATAGCCCGCCTCATATAACCTGTACCCTCATATGCAACCCGCCGATGTGTTTAAAAGGTATCCCCTGCACATTTCCACTGTGCTGAAAGACGGCAAAAAACTTCGTTTCCACTCAGTTTCAGCCACCCGTGTCACTCTCCCCGTCCTCTCCTATTGTCAGTTTCGGCCGTCACCGTCACTGCCGCATTCCTTGCATTGCCTTTAAGACACATTGCTCACCGAAATTCACATGACTAGCACCCCAACTTTAGCTCCAAATTCAGAGTTTTCATTGTGCAGGTTATACACAAGAAATTATGGTATCACCACTAGTAATAGGTCCTTCGAAAGTTATTTTGGAAGTACTTTCTCAGAGATGCCTTACTTGTTTCGAAGTATTTCTGAGGCTTCAAAAAAAGATGATTCCAGGGCACCATTAGTTAATAAAAATATGTTTTGCAGTCACATAGTAACAGCACCACTTGTGTCTCTAAGAAACAAATTAGGGAAAGTCGACTTTGTGTTGTTAACCTTCTGACTGTTTTGGGCAAAGAAGTTTGTGTGTGTGTCGTTTGAAGTGTGTGCCTAGGGAAATGTCATTGCAGCTATACACGGCATAACAGCACTTGGGCTCTACCAGTTGTCATTGACCCTGCTTACATTGGAACAACATGTACTTGCCACACTTTATTCAAGCACCAAGTGTCCACAGGGAGTTGCAAGGCTAATCGGATTTCGTCACTGTAATGTTTAAGTGGCTTCTTCTTTACTTAAATTTCCCTTAACTTATTTTCTTCTTTTTCTTTCTTTTACATCCCAAGGCTTAGACGTCTCGGCACCTGCGCAGTACACGCCAGATGGCAGACGAAGTAAGCCATTATCCTTGCTCTGCACTGTTTTAACTTAATGTATGACAGTGAGCATGCCATGCACAAGCACACAACTAAAAAATAAGCTCGAGCTTAGAGCATGCACATTTATATTTCAGTATTGTGTGGTTGATTTTTTTTTTTTTTTTCTCATGGTAAATAACCCTATCGCACCTGTACACAGCCACGCATTCTTGAAAGGCCTCTTCATCTGTAGAAAAAAATCACCTTTCCTCAGTTTATAGTTCTTTATGGAGCCCTGCAACACTTTTTTGAATGTTGTCAGAAAATGCTGTCGATCTGCAGTCAGTGCTGCTGTGAATATGTGAGCCTAATATTATTGTATTGCATGCAGCAGGGAATTTACGATTTCAAGTAAAAAAAAAGGGTAACGATCGCTTGCTGCTCTCTCATTTGCACTGGTTGGTTAGTGGGGTTTTGTGGCGCAAGGGCCATGGATGGCCAAAGAGCGCAATGGTGCCAAATTCGCACTGGTGCCATCTACTAAGCAAAAAGTGGGCTCGACAGATTTATACGGGCCGATTTCTTGATCGCATGAAAATTCTCATATCATTATTGCTAACCATTAGTTATGTTTATTTGTCTCGTACTGAGCCCGCTAGGCCACTTGCCAATTCATATCGTCATCTCCAAAACCACCAGTACACTTGCCAGCTCCCTCTAGCTCCCTTCTGTGCGCCTCGTGAGCTAGGCGCCTTGGCAGATTATCTTTTTGTATTTAGCCCATTTGAAAGTGCTTCAGTGTGCCAATCTCGATATGGCTACTACGTATATGTCCTGTTGAACTGACTTAGGACCATAGGTCGGCAAACTCACTCGTGAGTCGACTCACTCAGACTCAGATCGGGTGGCGAGTCTTAGCCTGGTGAGTCCGGGTGAATAATATCTTGGTGAGTTTGAGTGAGTTTGGTTGAGTAAAATTTTTAGTGAGTTTGAGTCTGAGTGAGTCCGTTGAGGAAAATATTGGTGTGTCTGAGTCCGAGCGAGTCCTAAGCGCAAAATATTGAAACACGCTAGCGAAGATTCGACGAAGAGGAGAGCGAGGCTGGACTGGCTCGCGAGCGGCGCCATTGTCTCTTCGCTGAGCTACACCTCTGCATTGCCCATCTTGTAAATAACCACATTCTATCGTCACAATTGTGGTGGAAGGTGCTGGGTAAGCTAGCTACTACCAAGTGATACCGGGAAGACACCATCCCCTAACGACGGAACCGCAACAATACAATGTTTGCCGCAGCCATCGACTAGCGGGCTTGGCACCACTACCTCAAGAAATGAGCTCGGACGTGGACAACCAGCAGCCATCCGCAAATACATCGCCGTACCACTACAGGGAGCTGTGGACCTTCACAGGGAAACCTGGCGATGACTTGGTCGAATGGCTTAGCCACTATCAGCGGGTGAGCCGATCGAACGGTTGGAATGCGGCTAGCCAGCTGTCTCACCTAGGGCTGTTCCTAGATTTCATGGCACTGGTATGGTTTGAGAACCACGAAGAGACTTTGACAACCTGAGACCAATTTGTGGAGAAAATAAAGAAATGCTTTGGAGACCCAGCAACGAAAAAATTACAGCATATCCACGGGTGAGTGATGAAGAGCTTGGGCGAAGCTCCTGAAGCAATCATGGTCTCGGGATCCGCTTCTCGTTGAGCCCGTTTCGCAGCGGCGTCCTTGGCACGCACCGTCTTGAGATCCACCTGGCTGCCGCCAAGCGAGTGCCCGCTGCTGCGCATCGTCCATGCTCCACCAACGATCCGACACGTACAGCAACGATCCAGGAGAATGAGAGAGGCGCTCGCTGCCCGCACATCCCCGCGCAGCAGCCAATCGGAGAGCAGCGGCACTTCCAGCGCCATCTAGTGTCGATTCACACAAGCGCCAAATTGCACACAATTCTATTGGACCAACGCCATCTAGGAAATGAGACGAGAAATGGTGATGATGACACAGATTGTGTACAGCGCCATCTAGAATGTCGTCCCTGAACTGCAGTTTGTATGTACTTCTATGAGACAGCGCCATCTATTATACTGTTCGGGAGATACTGCCGGTTACACCGGACGCATGACAAGGTTAGACTAAGAGGAGCTACGCCCCTAAAAGAAATGCGCTGAGCAGACGTCACAGAGGGCTCAAGTCACCGGTGAGACATGCAGAACCTACTTAGAAGAGATCCTGAAGTTGTGAAAGTCAGTGGATGCCCACATGACGGAAGAAGACAAAGTGGGCCATATACTCAAGAGAATTGCCTATGACGTCTACCACTTCCTTGTTGGCAAGGAGTGTCTGGAATGTGTGGCCGACATGATTAAACACTGCCAAACCTTTGAGACTCTTAAAACTTGTCGCATCGCATCGAAGTTCGGACGTCCGGCCAACGTCACGACTGTTGCCACAGTCGATGCCTGCCAAAATTCCCTACCTGCCGACCTTTCCTCCACCATTCGTGAGATTGTACGTGAGGAACTGCGTCGCCATGTCTCTGTTCCCGTGCAAGCTGGAGACCCGCAGTGTAATACACCATCCACAAGCATCAATGCTGCGAGTTTCGACAAGCACAGCTACTCCAATCGCAGTCCACGGCTGAGGGCTCTGCCACCAACAGCTACTTACGTTGTGACGTCTTATGCCCCCCGCAGCAGTTATAGCTACAACAGCCAACCGCCTTCGTTTGTGTCCGAGTGGCAACAGTGCCTCGAGTATCCACACCACACCGCAGCAATATATTTCTTGAGTGAGTCTGAGTGAGTTACACCTTTTATTGCCGACCTATGCTTAGGACTAAGGTGGTCTATTTCTTGGATACATTTTTTTCGTTCACTTTGTCTACATAGGGTTGTGCGCCGGTCATGAACCCCCTCTCAGGAACATATGGGCTAGAGGTAAACAGCTAAAGGCCATGATGCGCATTGGCATTATTTTTGTTGTCACCTTGCTCCTTGTTATCCGTTCCCTGTGTAGCTTCCAGCGCACTCATAGCAACTAAAGGAAGGTGCATGCCTTGTACAATAACTACCTATAACATTACATGTATTTGATGGATTCAATAAATATCTGTGGCAGCAGATTAATGAGGCAGTAGAGTCCAATGGTGAGGTCTTTGTATGATTACTCAGAGAACTGTTACAGGGCTCATTAAGTTAAACTTTGTGATTGCAGCTGTATCAAGAATGTGTGTGTTTGTGTGTAAGTGGTGGTTGTGTTTGTGTGGTTCCTGTGGAAAATTGTCCCGTGATTCTTCCTTTCTTGGAACTTTTGGAAATCACATTCTTTCAGAAATCATTCGTCTCACCTTGCTGTTTTCTGCACAGTTGCCCCCAAGGAGTTTATTATCGAAGAGGATCACAACCATTTCAAGTGTCATTTTGAGGGCTGCAACAAGAGTTTCCGCAAGGAACCCCTGCTGGCATCACACCTCAAGCACTACCATGGGAACAAGCCCGTGTTGCCGGCAACGCCTGATCGTACTCCGCCAAGTGCAACTCCGGAACAGTCTCTGCCAGTCTCCTGTGAAGCAGTTGAGTTGGGCCAAGAGCTGGGGAAAATCAAGTCGGAGCATCCTTCAGTGACTTCCGTGCCTGAGGCAGCATGCGAAGAACCAGTTGAGGCTATCAGTCACCAGGAGGGAAATGGACCGCACATTGTCGAATCATCTGCATGTCCTGACACGGCTAGTGTTCCAGCAGTATTGGAAGAACCAACTGAAACAGGTAATTTGACAAGAGTTTTTTGCGTTCGGGGTTTTTAAGACCTGATGTTCTCTTGTGAAATTTAAAGAAATTTTTTTAAATTAATACTATTAATTTATATCACCTTTAGAGTAAAGACACTTTAGCAAAGGTACCTCTCCTGCCATCGCACCCCAGTTTTTCATGGGAATAATATTACTAAATTATGTTCACATGTACTGTAAAAATTTTATTTATTATTTATGATTCACAGCTGTCGGTCGCATTCATCTTTTCCTGCGCTAGTATCCCAACACTTCCCTCACACACTCCCAAACTCGCAGTGTGCTGCCAGATTTCTACTTGCTGTCACGAACTCAGTTGCTGTGTTCTTGAACGCTAAGGTGAGTTGTCGTCAGCCGCCGCTTGTTTTCAACAGGAACTAGGGGGAAGCAGCCCGGAGCCGAAATAGATTCACAAGACATAATGAAAACACAATATAGGGCCACCTGCAACACAAGGTTGGTAGTAAACAAAGTGACACTGATGATGGTAATGGCGGTAGAAATAGTTCACTTCTGTTGCTCGTAGTTGCCAGACTTCCAAAGCTTTTCTGCCAATGACGGGTGTGAGGCGAGGGTTGACTTTTCACTGCGTTCTTTCTTTCCTTTTCTTTTTTTCCCTTAATTTGACCTATATTCTGGTCTTTACTAAGCTCAGTACAAGTAATTCAGACATTTGAGGCAAAGCAAGGACAGTTGGGTCATATCGTGACCACATGCACTATGAAACACAGCTGTAGTTATGTAGAGGCCAGTTTTAGCAAGGATTGATGGTCACTATCTAAACAGCTGCATCTCCTACACTGCTGTGGGGTGCATTATTGCATCTTTGTTGCCATAGCTTGGGATCAGCGGAAGTAAAAATGGTTTGTCACATGTTCTATATATTTCGCGCTCACGTACGAAGTGCCACCATCTGGAATTTGTCAGTGGTGCCACAGGTGGCACGATGCTAACGAAACCCAATGCCTTATGCTTTTAATGACATTTGCTTGGGCCCGCACAGCCAGTTTAAATTTGCGTTCCTCTCTTCCAGGTGCACCAACTTCTGAGCAGCAGCAGCAGCAGCAGCCAGTACCACAGACTGTACCAGAGCAGACCCCTGCACTGGAGCATTCCCTCAGAGCTCTCCTGACACCTACACCAGCCACTGAGGCACAGCAGGGAGCTGCAGCGACAGTGGCTCCCACTCCGGTCACCACCACCCCCACCGGAGCAACAGTTCCGCTTGCCAAGCCAAGGCGCATGCGCTTCATACCTCACTTCACAACTCTGGTCGAAGGCCGGGAGAAGCGCAAGATTGCCAAGACAGAGAAAGCGCTGATAGCCGACATGGAGGCTGCGGCCAGTCGCAGGACGTCGGCCGGATCTGCAAGTGACCGCAAGCGCAAGCGCACTTCGAGCACGCGCAGTGACAAGTCTGATGATGGGAGCAAGCGCAGTGCCACGGTTAAGGAAGAAAGCGGCCGTAAGGCAAAGACTTCCGAGACAGGTGACCGTCTTGCTCTGCTACCCTGGTTCTTTTTGCAGTTTCTGTTGAACATAAGAACAAGAAGCTTGATAAAAGCATGATCACTAAAGATAAACTACATTGATCTTTTACGTCTAGTATAGTGCCAGCTTCTTGCACCGGCTTTAGCTGAAGTTCCCGGAAACTTTGAGGACACAGTTGCGAAAAGTGAGGAGAGGGGAAGTATGATAACGCACTGAAACAAGCTACCAATGCAGCTAAATTTTAGGTGTAAGATTATAATGGTATAATGTTTCACCGGTGCCAGCACAGATTCTCACGAAACAATTCTCTTCGGCATGATACCGCAGCTTCAGCTGCCAACGCCTGAGGAAGCAATGCTGGTTAGGTCTAACAATTTGGGTACTATGGCTTTGATGAAAACTTGCCCCTGGGACATGTGCTAAGAGACTTCAAGCAGTGGCAGAAAGCTTTTCGCACAGGTGGCTGATTGGTAATCTATCCTGGGATAATGCATACATATGGGCTTACAGTCATTAAATCATCCTTCGGGTTCGTGGGCGAGCAGCTCGCATGTCTTAAAAGCACACACTCTCATTTGTGTGCTTAATCTTGTATCTAGACAAAGCTCCAAACTGTTTCCATGAATTTTGAACGTGTGCATCCGACATGATCTGCGTTCCTTCTGATGGCTCATCAGTCCATTGTTCTTACATAAAAGTATTTCTTGAGGGGCTAGTTGGTGAAGCATCTTGAAAGGATAGGTGCAAATTTGACACCACGAAAATGAAAGGCGCTCGTCTTGTTGTCTCACTTTCTTGGTGTCTAAATTTGTGCCCATCTTTTCAAGAAGTTCATTCATGATTTGCTTTTGACATGCCATGTACTGACAGAGACCGCACACCAAGTAAAAACTGTGTACATCAAGGCACCACGACTACATTGAGGTCTTTGTCTGTGTATTAAAAAAAAAAAAAGAAACCTAATCACAGACATTAGATTTACTAATGGAATTGTTTTAACATTCACTACTCTGTTCCTAAATGGCTCGACTATACAGGTAGGATTGCTTAGCGTGCCTTCAAACACATTTTCCTGTATTCTTTGCTTTCTAATGTGTATCTGCTTTACTTAAAAATGTGCTTACAGCGCATTTTTATGGTAAAATAACGTTGCCTGCGCTTACTTTTGCACAGCTAAGGAGACTTCAGGGCATGGACCCGAGAGTACGCCAACAATTGATGGTGACACGTCTGTAGAGGTCAAGAGTGACGAAGTTGTAATGTGCGTGTGCAATTGTGAAGAGGAAAGTGGCCTCATGATGCAGGTAAGAGTTCTGTTTAGTCCTCTGTGGGTGTTGTATTTTCACATGCACCTCTCCCTTTGTTTATATGTGTTTCATCAAGCAGTGGTCAGGCACTTTATTCTCTGTCATTCAGGCTTGTTTGATCGCATTGAAATTCTCTGCTCACCAACATTATCGTCAATAATAGTGACCTACCTCACGGCAGCTTTAGCTTCTCTTTTGTCATGCTGCGATGAGTACGTTGTAAGGACAAAGACTCCGATCTCACTGGTCTTTGTCTATTTTCACAGTGCGAAGTCTGCCTCACATGGCAGCACGGAGCATGCTTCAAAATTGAGGAAGAAAAAGACGTCCCAGACAAGTACATCTGCTACATGTGTGTTGCACCCAAAGGTAAAAGCATAAACACATAAAAAGATTGCTTAGTAGTGTACGCTTGTGCCTTTCTGGTAGTATCTTTGCTGCTGCATGCATGTAAGGCTCTCGCTTATCGACTTATCGAATTCATCTTTAACAAGGAATTGAACTGCCTAGCGCGAGTGGCATACTTGTTGCGCATAGCTTGTGCACAGTTGCACAACTTAGTTGCTTATTTGCACAACCTCTCTTTACCATGAGATGCCTACTACGAGTTTCCCGTGTCAATGCACTGTTAACGTTACTTGTAAAGCTTGTTTTATTTCTATTGTGACATCAACTACAGCAATGTTGGCTGCCGCCACCGCTTCTGCAGGTCTCGACTTGGTGTTAGGTTATGCCAAAGAAATGCCATAGAACATTGTGCTGCTTAGCATAGGGTGTGTCTTATTTATTACCGTGCAATGGCCATGCAGTTGGCACAGCCGAAATGTTTAACTTAACACCATAGCGCTCTTTCAAATTCTTTCTTTCGCTTGAGTAAAGCACTTAAATTACACTGAGTACATGCTTGTAAAGGAGGTCAAAATGTGCTAGATTAGTTCCAGACTATCTGCCAAAAAGATTGTATCTTAAGAATGCCTGGTACGTAAATATGAATGCCTTCATGTGCATATTCATTCACATTTTTTCGTTATCATACATTTTTCTACTTCAAAAGTTAATTGTTTTGCATGGCATTCTGTGAAATGTAGTTGATGGTGTTACGGAGCGGTCAGCTACAATTTATCTGCCAGAATTGTTGCAGTCATATAGGCTTTTCTCCAAATGTTCAGGCCTTGTCAAAAACTTCACATGCAAAGCATCATTTCCTAAGGGTGAAATAGTGGCTCATTGACCTAGTTTTTGCTAGAAGTAGGTACAGTATTAAAATCCTGCAAATACATTCTAGTGGTTCCTGCTTACGGGAGAAGGCTCTGCTTTCATATATACTATATATAAACGTAATTGGATTTACGATGTGGCTGTATAATAATTATAATTGATGAGTGCGTTTCGGCTACAAAATGCGCCAACTCGTGACACACCTAAGTTCTGTTATTCAGTGTTCAATATTTTCTCATTTCTGCTCATGAGGTTTTCCCTTTCTCATCTTGAGGATTTGTTGCATGTCAGTTCATCATCAGCACTACACAGGTCACTACTGTGACTTATGTTCACTGTATTCCAGCATTGAAGTGTTAAGGATGGTCTGTTTTTCTTTTTGATTGGAGCAATTGGAGAACCTCTGCACTCCTTTCTAAATTGCCTGAAACCATTGTTGATTCTCATTTTTAGATAATACGGACTTGCAGGCCGCAACGGAGTGCAACCAAGAACTTGGCTCAGGTGTTTAATTTCTTTGATGCTTTTGCCGCGTCCTTTCTTTTAGCGCTGCTAAACTGGCGCCTTTCGCATGCTTTTGCTCGAACTCTTGCTTGCTGCATGGTTGCCATTACATCTTCTTCAATTATGCGTGCTCTGCTCCTAAAGGTTTTTTTACATTGTTACTACTTTCTTTAATAATGCAGACTGTTTTTCTTTTAATATGTCAGTGTACTTGTATTAAGGTGCAAGTTAAAAAGACGTCCAGGTAGTGAGAATTATTCAGGAATTCGCTGCTATGGCTTGCCTCGTAATTCCGGTTTTTGTGCATACCTCAGAAATTAATTTACATTACTACCGACATCCTTTCTGGGCAGCGGTGGTGTTGTGAGTCTTGCGAAAGTGGTCTTGCTGTAGTGCTTGAAGATTGCGATTGCAAGTGTCTATGAGTTGTGCCTTGCAGGATAGGACAGTTCTTAGATCAGTGACTCTAAGCAGAATTTTGCTTTAATCGTACCTGTGAATTTGAATATGTGTGAGTGGTAAGTGCTGGAAGCTGATTTTCTGCCCAGTACAGTGTCAACATAAAGGGACGTACGTCACTTTAAAAAATGTCTGTAGAAGGAAGCAGGGGCTGTTAACTGAAACTGAAACAACACTAATGTATGTTGTAGCACTTTTTGAAAGCCATAATCGCCAAACACTGCTATCTTCAGAAGTTCAGCTTACGAGGTATGACTCTATTGCTGTCCGGCCACATTTCTGCCATTGCAACAGGTTCCATAAATCAATGTTGCAATTTCTTGCCCCTCCGAGATGTCCATGTTTTCAAGGAATAGACTAGAAGATACCGAGCTGTGGTACATGCGTAAGGAGCTTTTAAAAACTGTGTTCAGTTTTAAAAATTCATTACACGTCGTGTGCAGCGCTCACACACTCGCGTGTTACACAAGCCTGTGCTCCTTTTACTGTTAAGGCGCTAATAGAAAAACAGAGTAGAGGATGTGTGACCCGACTCATCTCTCTCTTTTTTTTTTCCTTGACTGTTTTTAGCAAGCACGCAAGAAAGTTCTCGGTCAAAGCTGGACCCTGATTGGTTCCATCATGGCAAGTTAGCCTCCTTCGGCTTTCTGAAAGAGAGGCCCGCTAACCTTCCCAACCCTGAGCATATCAAGGCCTCCCATGAGCTCATGTGTTCTGTGCACAATGTCCGGGCTGTGCTCCATAGCATCACCCATAAGATCAACGTGGCAAGGTAACAAATTGGCATTTTTATGTAGTGTTTTAGTCATTTGTCGAGGCACGTTTCACGCAGAAAAAGGACGTGTTGTGTCCTCCCATTTTTGAGCTCATTGTGTGTGTACATGTGTGCATGTGTGTGGCTTCCCTGCTCTATAAAGGCTTTTTTCTGTGGTGGGTGAAACCTTGCTGCTCCTTTTCTGTTTGTGCAATTCATTATAATTTGAAATTTTACAAAGTGCACTGTGAAAATTTACGTTATTTCAACTGCCAGCATGTTGCTGAGGTTCCTTGGTGCTGCGTAGCAGAGATAGACATTGTTTTATGCAGTGCTTCATTTTACCTTTCAGTGAGAAGAGCCATCCTGACTTGAAGTACTTCACTACGCCATGGGTGAAAAGAAGTGTCAGTGAGGTTGCTGATATCCTCGAGAAGCAAGACGCCACACCCAGTAGCCCTGAAAAGGATGAGCTAAGGCCGGGTGGGCACATGCACCTGTCAACTTATGATCACGCTTACTTCGCACCTGAAAAAAACACAGCCACCACAGAGCTGACACAGGAAGCTCCAGATGTCATTATCAGCACTGGTGGTGACAGCAGTGCAGGTGATCTTCTGGTGCAGGTAAGAAAGAGGAGGCACAAGCTTGCATTGCTGTCCCTGCTGGTGCTTAATGCATTTCATGTTTTTGAGTTAACTCACTTAGACAATTTTACAGATAAATGTTTAGTTGAGTATGGTTTACTCATTATGATTATGCCTTCTGTTTTGGTGGGTTCTGTTTAAAGGGCCCCTTACCACATTAAGGCATTGCAAACAAACAAGCACGGCCCGTAGATCGCTTGGTGGCTGGCAATAGTATCTGCAAATTATGAAATGTCTGCATGGCGCTAAAGCGGTTGAAATTGAAATGGAAGGCCGCACGCTTCTCCTTATGCAGGAGCCGCATTGTGCTTCGAGGGTGAAAGGTCAGACTCACGCATGCATACATAGCAATACATATAAAAAGAAAATTTTCACCAGTCATTACGGTAATCCGTAGTGCAAAATTTGAGCGCAGCTGTTCGGGTTTTTTCATTCTGCAATGTATGAGGCAAAGATTTTGTGTCAGACATGTGCGGGATGTCGCGGCAGCGCAAATGGCGGGGTACTGCTGTGGCAGTGAAAACCACTGGATGCTTCAGCAGCGCAACAGAGCCTCTGCTTGATGGCTTTCGTTTAGCAGCAGCGGCAGGTGAAGCATTTCCACCAGCTCCATCGCTCGTTGTTCAGAAAGAGTTGGCTGAGCCTAATATTTTGCATTATCATTAAGAGAACACTGCAAGTAGCGCGGCTTGTGCAGACCATGTGTTGCGCGGCACATTGCATTGATGCGCGGGTGCATTTCACAGCAGTCGCTGTAGACAGACCTCTACTTATGCACCACATTGTTTCCTCATTATGGAATCGGTAGACATCTTGCCTATGAATTCGTTTGCAAACGGATGACCGCACGCTACCCTGGGGCTACCTCTTGGTCACTACAGAGACCTGCGCTCACTCGGCGCCGTTTTCTCAGTCACTTCTCTCCTCCGTTTTTCTGCTTATGCTTCCGCCGTACCTTCGTCCACTTCTGTCCTCTTGCTCTCTCAGCTATTGCTGTTATTCATCCCCTGCTGCACTCCGCATTCGCTCTTTCATCTTCTCCTGTACCAGTGGAGTGTTTGCTCATTTACACAGACATGAGATGCACGAACAGGCACTTAAGAGCTGCACTGTAAACAATGCTCAGGGCTCGTCACGTCATCATGACACGCTCCCTCTTCTCCAGAGCTTGAAAGAATGCAAAGGAGCTCCACTGATGTGGCCGCTGTGTGAAGCACATGGGGAGAGAGTGCGCCCTGGCAGCGAAGCTCACCTCCTCAAGTCATGGTAGCAGGACAGTTAAATTTATTCTAACATGTCCAGTAATGAAATGTTTTGGAAAATTATTTCAGTAAAGCTTTCCCCAGACGTCACTTTACAACTGCGGATTGACTTCGACAGCTAGGGTCAATCTAACTTAAAAGCCTATACATACTATGCTACAACTATGCCGCCTGGTCTCTGTGGTCTGCCTGCCAGTGTCAGTTACATGCGTCTATAACAGATGGCAGCAACAAAACCAAAGCGATCTTTATAATGATTCAGCGAGGTCTTGTGGTGTTTGGCTGGTTTGTGTAGTGGGCTGCTAACATGGCATTTTAGATGGGTGTCAAACATGCATTTGGCATACAGTAAAGTAAATCTGTGGCAATATAGTGCTGTATTCTAGTTAGGAGGAAGGAGTTCCAGTTATGTGTGTTTGTGTATTAGAGTGAAAAGCATACTACTGCATTATGAAACACAGTGAAAGCACTACCATTTGTATATGTATGAAGTGCTCTTCACTTCTTTCTTCACTACGCAGATGCAAGATGTTGAAGCAGTTGTACTTAGAAAACTTATGGTGCTCTTTTTGGCTTTTTGTTCATTTGTCCTCCTTTCTATTTTCCCACTCAGAGCTGCAAATTACCTATTAATGTCTCTGTTCCAACTAGCCAGACTGTCTTATTTTGTACCTAGAAGCTGTTAATCAGTGTGTGAGGGTTGAAGCCATGCTGATGGAGATGGAATGCAACACTTGTGCAGGACATGGCCATGGAGGCTTTTGAAGTCGGCTGTGTTGAAGAGGTTGTCAACAAAGGGGACGAACTGGACGTCATTGGCTGTGAAGAAGAAGTAACTTCGCTCAACACTGACGAGGACGGCAGGGGCAGCAGCACTTCTGCTACCGCAACACCCAGTGTTTCACCGACAAAGAGCAGCGGTGCGGTGAAGCAGGCTAATGGAACAGAGGCAGAGAGCCTGGATGTTGAAGGCTGCAAGATAAACTTGTTGCATCATGTCCTTGATCTGGAGGACCAACTGGAAGAGAGGATGGATGCCTTAGAAGAGCAGCTTCGAGGTGAGCTCATAGCTATTTGAAAATGGTACTCTGAATGTGTTTAGGCTAATAAGTTAACCTTGTGGTGTCGTCGTCCAGCACCACCGCAGGTTCGTGCACTGGGAGCTTATGCAGGCTGCCGCGTCCTCGTTCGTCCCGCGCCGTGTACCGTTCGAACTGCTGCGCGCGAGAACTTGGCCCGTCACCGCGAAGGGACGGCGAGCCATCGCGTGCAGCCAGGGAGACCCTAGGCGACACTCTCCAAATCAGTGATTTATTACAGGGGATTTTAATACAAGAGAACAATAATTCGTTACAACCAATCGCACGTAAGATAGTTACACAGGACACCAATCAGCTAATACAATTGTTACCAAATGTGGCCGCGAATGGCACACCCACAAAACAAACAAACAAACAAAGAACCAGGTTTGGAGAGCCGACCTACCCTTCAGCCAGCGCTCCCGCGATCTCGCACCCCAGAGCAGAAGAAACAGAACAGACAAAGGAACACTTAAAAGGAACATACGGTGCACGATCGCGAGGCGCTGCCTCGGGACTTCGAGACCGCGGAGGGTAGCGCGCGCCCGCTGAGGCCGAGCCTCGACAAAACGACGTAACCGCCGGCCGGCGGCGAAGAACAAAGAACAAAGGATCGCCGCCGGCCGGAGCGGCCAAAACACGTACGCACCCTTCGAGGTCCCCAAGTGGTCTCTCCGAACCTCGGTCGCGCGCCCGCCGCTTCTAGGCGAGCGCGAGCAAGGTCCAAATCCCGCCAAAACTGGGCCAATGGGACACTGTGTTTAACCTTCGAGGGCGGGGTGGCAGCAAAGTGACAGCGATTTATGACCAGCTGCCACCCGTCCGGTCGAGAGGAGAGGGACACGAGAATTCTCCAAGGAAAGATGGCGACGAGCCACTGGCGCGGACGCCTGAATTCCCACATCCTTTGACAACTTCATTGTCGTTAACTTCGTCATGATAGGTTCATTATTAAGAGAAAATGATGGTCAGAATTCGGTTTTTTAATTTTGCACCAGAACTCCAGCACCTGAGTCGGCATAATTTCTCAGATTTCAAAATCTATTTTTCGTATTTTTGCTACATTGGCTTGATAAAATATCCTTAAACTCGCAACGTTAAGTCTCTGGCTCCCCTTGTACACAATGCAATTCATTTGGACTAATAAAAATTACGTAGGCCGCAGCAGGGCACAGTCAAAATCTACATGGTCACGGCAAGTTGGCTTGGGAACTTGAAGGTGGTATCACTATAGTTATGTACTTTTTGTGTGTTTTTGGTCTTACCAAGCATCTTTTTCCAGCAAGATTGGCGTTTGTGCTATTGTGGAAGGGCAATTTTTTAATATGAATAAAATTGTTCTCCCTCTCTCTCCCTCATTAGTGTCCTTTTGATGCGTGGCTTGACCCTTCTGAAGACATTTACACATTGCTTGCATGGAACTTGCAATTACAAAACGTATTTGAGCTTACAAATGCACACAGGATAGATGACAGATTACATTTTAGTGATGACAGCTCAACTTGAGCAAACAGTTATCACTAGAGACCGGATTTTAGGCAAATGCCAATTTTGTTCCTTGTGCTCCTATCGCGCCACCTTGATATATGAGCATGAATTAAAGGTTAAGAAGGGCCTTTATAGCATTTTTATAGTACCTATAAATGCCTGTTTTAGGGGCGAAGCTCCTTAAGGCGGCACCCGTTCGTCTCTCGTAGTCGTAGTAGTAGTAGTAGTGCGTAACCAGTCGTAACGCTAGTACCAGATCTTGACCTCCAAGGTGGTGCCGGTGGGAGATTTTTCCTGTGCGTTGTTGAACAATAAAAAATTCGCAGCGTGCGCGTTAACTAAAAGCCGAATTCTTCTGTCTCTCATTCCCCATTAGCAGCCATTGGCATGTTCCAGTAGGAAACGTTAGTAGAAGTAGAAGTGTAAGTGTTAGCTAAAAGCCAACTTCTTCTGTCTCTCATTCCCATTAGCAGCCATTGCTTACCTCCAAGGTAGCGCCTGGTGAGATTTCTCCTGTGCGTGATTAAACAATAAAAATTTTGTTCAAAACGCCGTTGATTGATGAAATAAACCAACGAAAGACGCCAGATGTTTTCTAAAAGCAAAATGAAAGAATGCCAGATGTTTCTAAAGCAAAACGAAAAGACGCCAGCTGCTTAACAAAAGACGCCAGATGTTTTCTAAAGCAATGGTTCTCTAAACAATGAAAATTCACAGCGTACATGTAAAATTAAAGTGAGCTGCAAGTCGTCATAACTCATCGAACCTTTAGTATAAACACGCCCGATCTCACGTTGGTGATGATGTACTGGGCAGAATTCACGCAAGATTCACGGTTTACCGATGAACCTCCGCAGCTTCGCCCACTCATCATCATTCACTCCGTGGATATGCTGTGATTTTTTTTTTTAAAGTTGGCGCTTATATGAGCACTATTTAGCCTACAGTTCCACTCCCGGATGCAGTTTGAGACCGTTATTCATGTTGCTGCGCAACATTGACTGTTCAGAACTCTGTGGGGTTCAACCTAATCCTCTAGTTCAGCCAACTCCTGGAAACAACCGCTAGCAGCATTGAAGTGGGACATGCCGGCGAGCATTCGCCTTAGCACTGATATGGCGCGAGCAATTGGCAACTGCGAGGCCGTGGAGAGCCATCAGCGGAGAGGAGAGTGAAGAGCACAGAAAAGAAAGAAAAATGTGATGTGCACGCGGCTTTTGTTTTGTTTGTAATTTACTTGTGGGCGTTCACTGCAGTAGCGTTGCCAGAAATTTTTTCGGAGCGGGGTGGTTGCATTCCCCTCCTCCCTGGCTACCAGTGATCCACTGGCAGGGGAGAAATTGGCTCTACGCGATTCGACCCGAACAATAGAAGGAATCCCTCCGGTCCTTTAACAATTTGGCTATCTGCTCCTGCTCTGCCCTTCTCAGTCATGCTGGAGAGACACCCAAGAGTGTAACCGGAAAAACAACCTGTCCGTGTCGGTGCAGTACGCGTGTCCCCACATCAGTTGGCTAAGTTGACTAACGCGGTCATGCATGGCAAGTGTGGGTCAACCATGCATTTGCTCGAGGAGCAGCGCGCTTATGAAGAACGGCGGCAAAGGCAGAGGCAGCAGTACACCCTCCAGCTCGGCTGGTCAACCATTTTTGCAGAGTGAAATGGTCTAGATTTTGCATTGTGCCTTGAACAAAAAGAAACTATACATTATTTCTTCACCTCTGTGCTGTCACATCATTAACTGTATTAGTTTACACTGTGTTTGTGCAGCGTTATTTGTATCTAAATGCTCAGCTCAATCTTTTTTTTCCTTTCTTTTGTGACCAGTGCTTGAGCGTGAGAGCTCCATCAGCAGTGGCACAGATCCAAGCATAACAGAAGAAGACGACATGATGCGGCTGAAGTTATCACTCAAAGGCCTTATGAAAGACTTGAATGCAGTGCATCGATTGACACTGTTCCGGTGACGTGGAATTGTGCTGTTGACGGACAGTGCGTGGTTGACAGCACGCTGTACATTCGTGTGTCCAAGCCTTCAGATGAGTCTGAACCCTAGTGTGGACATTTTGTAATATACTGTTTCTCTTTTGTTTTTATTATTATTTTTTATTACCAGCCACTTGCATGTTTTTGAATGTTCATGCCAGTAGCAGGAAGAACATGGGCATTTATTACACTGCAACAAACTCTCACACCCACATTTGTAAATACTACTCTGATAGTTTGTGTAAATTTAGGGAAAAAAAGAAAAAAAAAATAGAAATGTCTTTGTTGAGTTTGTGCACGATCATGCTGGTATTTATTTCTCTCTCCTGTAAACCTGTTGTGTGTTTGTCCGGTGCGTAAAAGCCTGTTGAGTGCTTTTCAACTGCTTGTGTGTATATGCATATTAGTGATTTATTGTCACCCTATTTAAGTAGCTGCTTTACCATTTGTTACTTCACATGACAAGCTCTGTAGTGATTAGACTCTTGTAAACTACACAACTAACTAGCTCGCCAAAGAACTCATGTGATTCATCACGACTTTAGACTAAATGCTGCCAATAAGTACTATGAAATTTTTCAGTGCTCTTCACTCTCTCGATGCAGAAATCTCTTACTTCTGCATAAAAAAATTACTTTTCTCTTGGCTAGTGTGGCCACAAACAATGCCTGTGTCTGATTTCTTCCAGATTAAAAATGCAAATACAGAGTACAATGGCCTAACGACATTATAATAAATGAAACGCACACCCTTAACCCTATTAATGGTAGCACCAGTCATTCATTTTAAAAAAGGAAAAAGGGAGTGTTAGTTGTACATGCTGGGGCTTCTGTCTTATGCTTTTTGTCCATGGTTTCACCATGAAAGCCGTGTCTAAATTTTCCATGTGGGAGCAAACTACGCTTGTGCATGCTGTTTGCGAAACTTGTTCTACCATTCGTCGGGCAGACTGCCTCGCAGAGAAATTAGCTCTACATTTTTGGGACGGGTCTATTTATACACGGCCCCTTTCGTATGGAAGTTATGTACTGCTACCTGGTGTGGTCGTGTACTCTGGGAACTGTGTGAGTGGTAATCGCACAGGCACAACAGCAAAATCTGACAGTAAGTTAAAGTCTGATTGGTTTGTCTACATTCATCGCGAAGCGTTCTTGAAGCATGGTGACTGTCGCACCGAAAAAAAAAACCTTTTATTGCATTCGCGTAGGTCAGCTCAGAAAAATTGTCCATTGAGT
This sequence comes from Rhipicephalus sanguineus, assembly GCF_013339695.2. Classification (NCBI taxonomy): domain Eukaryota; kingdom Metazoa; phylum Arthropoda; class Arachnida; order Ixodida; family Ixodidae; genus Rhipicephalus; species Rhipicephalus sanguineus. Next base: position 136,107,782 of record NC_051178.1, read on the forward strand.
CTCTCTGGTCAGCGTGCACTATGCAGGTGTGACTGGGTGCTGGTAGAAATGGGGGCCACGGTGCTTTCTACATTTAAAGGGGTCTTGAGCCACGATGTTTGCTGAAAAAACATATACAGCGGAAAGCAGATGCTGCTGTGAACAGCTCAGCCAAATCTTGCCGTTGTGCGTGCCAGGGAGAGTTCACAAGCAGGGCACGAAGTTGCCACTTTCTCAAGCGCCCTCTCTCCATACAGAGGCCTGTACGCTCCCTTTGGGGGGCTGTCGTACAGCAGATCTTTCTTCACACAACAGATAGCTGAAATTAACCACGAACGGCGTTTGGGTCAGATGCACTTCTTGGGACAAAGTGTCACCACGTGCTGGGCGCCACACTCTATAGTGTGCAAAATTACAGAGTAGCGATACTAGCACGCAGCGGAATCACACCAGGAGAGAGTGACTGTGTTTCATGATGCACATTCAAGGTCATGACACATGCCGACTTTGTGACCCCCCCATCATGTGTAGCTTCCCGCATGCTCATCGAGACGAAAGAGAGAGAGAAAGTGCTTAAAGCGTGCAACAAATCCCTTCAACTCTGCTTGTTCTTGACAGATTCGAAAAATTTTTGTGGTAATCGATTCGTAAGGCAATAAACTCTGATACTGAGGTCAATCAATGATTACTTAGAAAAGTGGTTCAGGACTCCTTTAAGTAAATAAAAAATAAGCATGAGTATGTTCTATTTGATTTGAACTCTGGACCTATAGTACTGAAGCATGAACCACTACACCAAAGCTACATGCGCTTATGAGGCAGAATGAAAAACTCTTAAGAATGTCCCGTGTGCAAGCAAGCGTGTTCCAACACTTGGCACAGTTTTCAGAATGCTGATGGGTTCATGAAATTTTCTCATGCGAGGCACCATGTTGATACGCTTGGCACGTTTTCACAATGCTGGCTGTTTGCCATCTGTCTCTTTTCGTGCATACATCGCTCAGGTGCGAAGACTACACTACCCGCCCCATCCCCCCAAAGTAGTGCTAATGCATTTCTCTCGCATTTATCGTTAAATCAACACACTCTTTTTTCTTATCCATTTTCTGTAAGTGAAAGAATAGGAGTAACTGTGGAATTTTTTTTTTCTCTCAAGCAACTGTGCAAAGCCAACGCTCTGTGAATCCAGGAAAGCTTAGGGACTCGTGGCATAGAGAAAGTCTCTGCTTCACATAACATAGCGTTTATTGGCATTTGTGTTTGCATGGTATATTTCTGTCAAGTGAGGGGCATTGGCTAATCCTTCTTAGGCTATGTCGAGTGCAGATGGATGGCTGCTGTGATAGCTGCTGTGGTAGTGGATCAATGATGGGTCAAAAATAGGTGTTGACAAATTCCAAGTAACGATGTGGTATATTCTGCTTTACGAATTCGAAGTAATAATTAGAAGCTTGACAGTAACATGGGTCTCCAGCCCCGTGGTTGGCTCAGAAGAGGTGTCTATCCACAAATGTCCTGACGAATAAAGTGTAAGCAGAAATAGGTAAGACAAGTAACGAATTAATAAAGAAATTACATAAAGGATGGTATTCACTTTTGTCATGATGTGCGATCACTGAGAAACGCGGCAGATCATGGTGCATTTCATATTCATCTGAAAAGTTAGACTGAACGACCTGGTCCTGTTTATTTAAGAACTAATTTTTGTCAAAATTGCAGAAAAAAAAAGTGTGGCCCTTACACAAATATACCGTAAAGTACCGCAGAAGCACCCACCCCACTTCCGCTGAAAATTGCGTCAATCTAGACCTGGGTGCTCTTCTGTTTGAAGCATCAAAAACCACAATCGCAGCCCATGAAAAGCTTTGAGGCAGCACTGTGGCGGCTACGGAATGAAAGAAAGCTTGTTTATTTTGAAATTGTAAATGATGGGGTACACTATTGCCAATTCTTCATTGCAGATAGGCGTGCCATCCTTCAGCTTGCGCTTCATCTTCAGCTTGCTGTAGTTGAGGGGTTTTAGGGCGTCATACTTGGAGTCCCACTCACAGATTCTTTTTATGGTTGTATTGAAATGCCGAGAGGTGCAGCTAACTGTTTCCCGACACACGGTGCCACTCGACGACTTCAAGCTTCCTGGTGACTGTGTAGTAGTGCATCAAGCGGCTAGTGGATTGTCCCTGGTGGGCTCGTAACGACAACAATGAGGTGAATATTTGGGTTGCTGCTGGCACTTTGGAGGGGTGGGCACTTAACATGTAATTTTGAGAATTCAGAAGTTTCATAAATGTTAATACCGGGCCTTATGTGAAACTGGGTGCTTCCCCGGTACTTTATGCGGTATACAGTAAATTATATTCTGGCACTTCTCATCTGAACTCATCTAAATGTGTAAAGGAGCAGTGTGCATGTGTAAGTTGGCCGTAGATGCGCTAACTAGCATTGATTTCTATTACTGCCTTCACAGAACTGGCAGAAGTAATGACACTCATTGATACCATACTCACTCCTTGTTATGATTTTGCAAAAATAAAGCATCTTGTTAGTAATTTTGAGCCTTTCTGTTGTGTTTTTTTGTTTCATTTCTTTATTTAACAGGTCATTGAACCAATTCTTTACATTTCTACATTTACTCTGGCTGACATATGGTTGTTTTGGTGTTTATAAATCAGAGTGAAACCTGTGACACATGGATGCATATCAAGCTGGTGTCAGTCAACTTCATAAGTTAAATCCAGCTATACTCATGGACAACTTTTCTTGGCAACAAAAGAAAGGCTACAGGGGCAGAGCTACTGCACATGTACTGCTTCGCGAAGTAGTCCAGTTCGGCGCGCGTTTCGAACTTAGTATTGGTTTGCGAACCTTCCGTATCTCCTGTAACGGCTGTTTGATTATTCGAGTGGCCGTCACAGGCTTAGACAGCCATTTGTTAGTGAAATTCGTCACAAGCTCTTTCGGCGAGTTGTCGAAAAAGCTGGAGGGTGACGAGAGCTCACCTGAAGACGAAGACGCCATTTTGACTGGGAGGTGCACGTATAAGGTGCAACATTTCACGCGTGCAAAAACGCAAAATAAAACTGCATAAAGTAAAACAAACATAAATATCTCCTTGGTGCGTACTGACCCTCTTTTCAAACAGCGTCCCGTAGAAAATAAAGTACTGTTGTTTTCTTTTATTCTCACACAGAAAACTATATTCTTCAGCGGTAGCACACGCATTGTTCGGCTCTGTAGCCTTCCCTTCACTGCCAAGAAAAGTTGTCTGCGAGTATAGATACGTTAATCTAACACTACTTGCTGTTAGTCTAGTTAAATGCCGTTAATCTAGCACCACTTTCAGGATGCATTCTCCACTAGTAGACTGTGCAAAGATGACCTGCAAATATACTACAATTTGATGGACCTTTCTGATGGTATTGAACCTTCTTTGGCACAAAAATGCCATATTCTACCAGCACCTTCTACATACTTTCGCTGCCCAGCAGGACAACAGCTACAATTGCAGTTGTTTATGTGACTTTTGTGCACTATTCGCAGGTGTAAATGAAAATCCAGAGCATTTTTCTCAATGTTGGCTTTGTTCATTATACAATGTTGCCCAATGTCGAGAGAGAAGTGTACAGTACTCACGTATTGAAACATGTTATCACTTTTTTTTTAGTCTAACCAACTGCTATGAGCAATTTCTTGCGATAACGGTATCATGTCGCTGCAAATCTGGCTGCTAAAGGTAATGTTGGCTCTGATGAAACGGTTCGAGTCAAAATTACGGCGACATGACACGAACTGTAGATGCTTCAAACAAAAGTACAGTAGAATATCAGTAAACAGAAATCCCTTAAATGAAACTGCTGCTTAAATGTAACAGCTGCCTCTAATATGGTTGGTTTTGTACTTTTATTCTGCGCTGCTGTTCATCTCTCGGTAAACGGAACAAATTTTCCTGGTCCCTTCAGGTTCCATTTAACGAGAGTCTACTGTATGTGCATGGCATAGCCCTAAATTTTCATGTTTCAATCCATGAGTACACATATATGTTGCCAAGTTCAAATTGAAGGGAGGTCAAGGTAGGTGTCAGTGAGTAGCATTTATCATATATTCAACTTGACCAAGAGCGTTATCAGTATATTTATTAAATTTCACTATTTTGACTCGTACAAGGGGTAGGTTATATTATATCTGTAGGCAAGGGCCTAGATGTGTTGAATAATTACAGCCATCACAATAAATAGCATAAGAAACTCTCCAATACTTTTTAAAGTGTTTCCAAATGGTTCAAAATTTAGCCTTTTCATAATTTGTAAAAGTGCTTACAATCTGGTTTACATTAATGCAATTTTAAACTTGTACATGAAATAAGAATTTCGGGAGAAAACCAAACATTATTCTATGTTTAACAATGTCCTGAGAGAACTGTGTACAAATAGGTGCTCACTTTTCACTATATTGAGGCTTTATTGGAAACGCATGGACTGTGTTACACTGTTCTTGTAGAACTAAGACAAGCTAATTTTCTGAAAAGTGTGCAAGGTGATGCCAAGTTTAAGGTTGCATGAAAGGGGTTTCATATAGTCGTACCAACAAGAGTTTTACAGCCAGCAAAAAGATTTATATCAAGGCAAAGTCTACGCTGTATGGTACAGTGTATAGTGATTGTCCCTCCGTTTTGTTGCCCGATTTACACGAGGGTAGATGATGGTAGGCCATTGCAGCATCGCTTTCAGTGTGGTCCAACAGGAAGAAGCACACACACGGCACACAACGCTGTTGCACACAGCTTGCTCAACCCCGCCAACGCAGAGCGTCATGTGATATCTTCTGATGCAGCTAGTGTAAGATATCTATGCTTTTTTTTTTGTAGCAGATATTGCAGCTTAATGTATGAATTCTTTGTTTTGCTTAATACCAAAACAAGTCAGTTTAAGTACTTTATGTTGAGTGGTCAGAAATGGTTTCCCCAATTGATGCAACCTCATCTAGACGTGAGCGTTCAGAAAGCTTTGAAATGCAACTACGTCGTTTACCATGGGATGGGATTTCAACCACACTTTATGTATGTTACATGCAAAATTGAAAGACTTCGGGGGTCGAACGCCCCTCCCCCCTCTGGCTACGTCAATGTCGTTTACCTAAACACGGTTTTTCTCGTATAAGTAAATTACTCTTGCTGCGAGAAGACGCTTAGTAAGCGAGAAAATGCGGGGGGGGGGGGAGGGGGGGAAGCGACGCCACCTTGAAGTTTCCGCACCAGTCGCCGTGACGTCAGATTCCGACGGCGTCTACTAGGGCCTACATAGTTCCTAATCAGCAAAAATGAAGTACATCGTCCTCCTGAAGTGCAATAGACTTAATATACTAATTTACAGGAAAATGTCGCCAATCTCGCCGAAATACGACACACTTCAAAATTCGTGACGTCAAGCGCCGAGATTTCGGCATGAAATTTAAAAATGAAGCATTGACCTTGATCACCGTGACCTTGATTAACCTATGATGGTAAAATTAATTCAATATAAACCTGTTCATTGTTTCACTTTAGTGTCTCTTTTAGCTGGCAGATGTGCGCTTGTGCATTTTGCCCTGTCGTATAACTTGTGAACATTTCATGAAGTTCACAAAGTTCAAGAGTACTGCTTTCGATGATTGCTCAAAAGATCTGTGTTGCATATTTTCAAGGTTTCAAGATTTGGCATTTGCAAGATTTCATTGATTCACAAGTTTTAAAGGGACCGACAACTGGCCAGAACGGGTGATTAGATCCTGGTGGAAATGAAAAGGCCGTGAATTATAGTGACAGATTCCAGAATACTTTTCGCGATCTGAGTAGGATTTATATTTTTAAATCGCGTTTAAAAGTAACGAAAACCGGTATGTCGCGCAGCCTAGCGCGAGCGCCATGAACCAGACGTATGCAGTCTTAAGCACTTTGTTGTACGTAGTCTAATACTTTTACACGCACCAGAACGAGGGCTGAAAATTTGAATATGTATGTTATTGTCAATTCCCGCTTGCTTCTAAGGTAAAAGAAGTAAAGCATGAGATGCGGCGCTGCTTTCGTGGCTTCCAGCGACACGGAGGCTGCGGCGCATGCGCGCGGCGTCCGGCGGCGTTTCCCGCGTAGCTCGACTCTCGTCTGCTCTCGTCGTATCGGACTTTTGAAGAGTAGCACGCGAGTTTGCGCTGCTGCTTGCAAAATGCCATCGACTTACTGTTCTGTGGAGGATTGCTACGACTTCATGAACAGCAATGTTGGTGTATCCTACCACTTGTTTCGTTTTCGAAGGCTTAGCTTGGCTTGGCTTGACTAAAATGTGATAAAGCGACCTGTGTACGGCCATAGTACTTCTATAAGAAGCCCCAGAAAAACGCTATAACTATTGTAAAATAATTTAATAGGCTAGAAAGCAGTAGTCGCGGCACCGCAGGCTTTGCAAACGTAACATTGCCTTTTCATACTTAGGGCATAACTTGTCACCACTGCTGGCGTATAATCGCTATCGCGCTCACCTCTCACTGTTTGCAGCATGTGATATTAAGACTGCATAATCGCTGCAGATCGAAAAACTCTGATTACAAATGTTTTACGGCGTTCTCCGCGTTACCACTCCGTGATTAGAAGCTCTGACCGGTAAGCTTCCCATTGCACTCAAGAAAACGGGTACCACAAAAGTTGGTTGTCGGTCCCTTTAACATTCAAAAGCAACCCTGCGGCACCAGAGAACATCTATACGCAGAGAATATCTACCGCATGGAAAACTCTGACAACGTTAACGCTCTCTTGAAACAACGCGGAAAACGAACACATTCACTTGCCCTGGCGTGATTGGCCGAAATTTCGCTTGTCAGCAGAAAGGCGACGTGGACGAGCGAATGATTCTCTTTCTGAACCTTCAGGACAGCGCTCAAAGTTGGTTTTGACCACCGGGGCTTTTGTATAAGCATGCGAGTTTCTTTATGCTTTGCTCTTTCTAAAGCCCCTCCATCACGTCTACTGCCGCTCTCCGTATGCCGTTCTTATGCAATGCGCGCGTGCACTCTTCACCGCACGTCCACCAGAGAGCCGTGCACGAGGCCAGGCGGAAAACTCATGGAGGGGCTTTAGCTCTTTCCTCGTAAGCATGGAGTTTATCATTTAAAAAAAAAAACGAAACATGAGTGCGCGCCCCCGAGACTCATGTCAACAGGTTGGGACTCCGAGAATGGCAACGCGCGTCATAGCGCGCTGCGTAAACTTTGTCACGTGGTCTCTTTCTCTCGCCTGGCCCATCGTGCGCAGCGTGCGTTCGCGCGTGTCTGCAAGTGTGCAAGTTGCCGGAGTTGGCTGGCTGCGCCAGCCCGCGCTCGCGTGTTGATTTCGCTCGCCCCGAACTTCCTCATTGTGCGTACGACAAGCCAGTTGAAAGAGCTTGCTGCGGGAACGCTTCGCCGCTCCCGTTTCGATAACAGGAGCGCGACCGTTCAGACGTGTCTTGGAACCCGTGCCGCCCAAGCTTAGAAATGTGCAACGTTCAGAGTGCGACGTTGTTTTTCCTTATCGCCTGTTGCATCTCGCCCGTTGTGTTTACATCGGACCCTACAACGACGAGTCATGTGCCATCCGCAACAACGGAGCCTCCTCCGCACGTGTCCACAACGATATCGCCTCAAACAGGTAAACAAGTTAGAAATTCCGTTCTGTCCAGGCTGGTAAATAATTGTCGCAACTTCGTTGACTTCGTGTATCACTTGAGGGACTTTCACACTCCCCCCTTTCACTACGGAGCTCAACAAGTGTCGGCGGGATCACAGATACGCCGACTGAAGTTTTTCCACTTGCCCTTCGTCCTCTGAAAGCTTCCGTTGCAGTGTATCGCAGGCATGGTGTGTTGCATTTCCGTTGCCCCCATAGAACGGGCTTATCGTGACGACTGTATGATTAGAGCTATACATTCCTCAAAAGCAGCCTTGAACTGCCCCCTCTTTTTTTTTTTTTCTCTCTTCCTCTCTCTCGCTGTACTACACTGGTACTACTCTGCACAAAGCTTTCGTTCAGGAAGTAGTACACGTTTATAAGAAAGTTGCTTCGGCATTAGAGGGAAACACTCGGTGGTGTTAGCTTGGTACGTAGCAGCCAACAGGTAGTGGGTTTTCCCCACGGTTTTCTCTTTTGCGTACGATAACGCATCGTCACAAAGGAAGATTCACTTCGTTGAAGCAAACAACTGTTTTATTTGTTTGGGCGCCGCATGCTGTTCCGTGACTGACGCGAACACAAGTTTCGAAAAGCGGATAACTTTTGGATATGATCATGCGCCGCTCCCATCGCGTCATTCAGCCGCCCTATGTGCGCAGCTTTAACCCACTGCGCAACGCAATGTCTTTGATCGGTCACGGCGCGTTTGTACTATGACGCCTTGATTGACATCTGGCCGTGACTAATGGACGCTTGCCTTCCTGCCATTTGCGAGCTTGGGCCGACAGTCCCGGCTGCGTCGTTCTGGCCTGTTTGTATCTAACAATGCGTTCTTGTGACAGTGTCACTTTTTAGAAGCGGCATTCAACAGAGGAGGTGCTTCGCGATGTCTCCCAGCCGTCACATGCATGCTCACCTGTGTCCATATCGTGAAATAATCGTTTAATGCATTTGTCTGTGACTTTCTGGCTCTTTCGCGTGACGTGCGCGACATGCGTGTTCAGAAAGTTTAGTTGAAGTTAACTTCAATGAATATTATTAGTTTCACAGCCAACGTTGATCAAAAGTGTGTGTGTGTGTGTGTGTGTGTGTGTGTGTGTGTGTGTGTGTGTGTGTGTGTGTGTGTGTGTGTGTGTGTGTGTCGGTGGGTTCAAGCTAACTTGTCACTCAACAATTTGCGCATCGTTCGCGCAACAGTTGGCGCATCGTTCCGTTAGCTGCACGGAGTGCGCATGCGCCAGATGTGCCGCCCCCTACGGCTTCCAGTGGGCATTGTGACTTATCAGTGAAGCAACAGGTGCCTACCGCGATTCGGTCCGGTTATCACAATTAATTTGCTGAGCACTGTACATACCATACAACTTCTTAATTAGCCGCGTGGAAAAGATACTTATCAGGTACAGGTTAATATCGGGTACATGCAGAGCTATCTGCACGTATTGTTATGCTGACTAATTATACGTTGACAAAGGCAAGCCTGCTTGTCGAAATGTTGTATGCAGCGACACCTCTGTCGAAGAATTTTTCATATCTGCAATTCCATCTTCTCAATTTTTCATATCTGCAATTCCATCGCCTTATTTAGATTTCAGGCCACTGGAAGATGCGTAACTAAACAAAGTAAAATTTAATGGCAGCTTTTCACACAGTGGTGTGTGCTGTGCACTTCAGTGTTTTTGTTGAGGTTGATTCAATATTTAGTATAGATACAGGAGTATATACATTTTAGTATAGAAAAAGGTTCCATAGTGTAAAGACTACTAAATTGCTTTGAGGATTGATGCTCTATCAAAACCTTGGGGATAATATTTCTGCAGAGTATGGAACGTCTTTTCATTAGAAGAGATAAATGCCTGAGCTATAACTATTAAACACAGAAAATATTAACTGCAATCATTAGTTTTAAAGCACTTCTGTATGCCGAAGTACTGGATGCAGATGAGCCCTTGGTACTAGAGCCTACCTTTACAAAATTTTCGGGAACATTCATTTAATCGGTTGCTGACCTTTTGTGAAATAGTATTTTTTGGGGGTAAGTAGGACATACTCTTGTCGTTGAAAGAGCTGGTTTCAGCCTTATGTATACTTCAAATGGTTGTCCTTTTAGTGGTATTCTGTTATTGCAAGGGCTGTTATTGAAAATGTCCCTGCATGTAATTCCTGTTGCTATTGTGTTATACTCATTTATTTGTTACCAAAACTTCCATTCACATAATACTCATTTATTGTCACCAAAACTTCCATTCACATAATTTTTGCTATGTATTTGTTTCTGTCTTTAAAAAAAAAAGATGAGGAGTGTGATTGTGGCATGGCCAGCTGTGCAGCTGTACAAATCGCTAAAAATTTTGGCATCGTACAAACATCCTGTGCAACTATGCTGCATGGGGGAGTATAAAGCTTGCATCAGTCACTTTGGGCTGCGTTTACAGATGTGAAGTATTATTTGGCATTTTCAAGATTAAAGTGAGAAACAACGTTAAGCACACATGACAGCAACAATTTTCGCATAGAATGTTTATGTGTTATGTTCTAGACCCCATTTTGTTCTACTGCATTAAACATTTTCACCTTGCATGTCCTGCGGCCAAATATACATTGTGTTGTCCTGGCTACTTGGCATGATCGATCATGCAATAAAGATTGCCAGTTTATAAGACAGCAAAACATTTAAGGCGAAAATGAGGCTTGCCATCGCGCCTTAGCATCCCACAGTGCTACAATGCTAGCATGATGAAAAGTGTTGCAGGTGTCGCACATTAGTAATGCACGAGGTGAAAAATCCCTGGTATCCAATGGAAGGATTGCACATGGGGCTGCACAGCAGGAATGCAAATGTGTGTGTGACAGTTCTGGCAGCATCATTTGAGCAGGGTGCAGTTCATTCCCCTGGCTTCATTGCTGTTGGAGCCAAACACATGTGACCGCTTTGACCGCTATTGCAAGGCCTCCCTCTTGATCTAAGATTAATGAAATGGTTCTATTAAAACTCTTTGACATCTTACACACTTCATTTTTTTCACGGAGCAGTTATCATTAAGAACGTGCACTTGTTTGCTGGGAAAAGCTTGCAATGGTATAATCGTTAGAATTCGCAAGTTGTTTTTATTTCTTTTGTGTACTTGTATAGCATGCTTTGTGGAGCTAGCACTCATGTTTTCACACTTTCGTGCATTGTTTTCTTGCATTTAGCAAGGTCGTGGCAAGGTTCTTGACAGCTTGTATTTTTTTTCGTTTTCAGCATGCGCGCAGAAGTCAAACACATCTTGTTCCGATTGCTTAGCAGCTGGCACTGGGGTATGTAACGCAAGCTTTTCAATGACATAAACTGCATTTACATCATAGCTTCTAGGAAGTGTCTGCACTGTAGATTAAGCAAGCTGTTTGTGCAAAGTGTTCATGCCTGACAGAGGCAGCAAGGTGCATCTTTGCTAGGAGCTGTGTAAGCGCAGCAACATTTTCTAAAGGAAGCAAGGCTAATGCAGCAAGAGAGTAGTAATAAAAAATTATATGAAATTTTGACATGCCCCTTGTTTTGATGTATTGCCTGCATTTCTTTTTCAATAGCCAAAGGTTGCAGATGAACTTCCTGGCATGCATTTTAAATTTTCTCATTAGAATTTCAGTTTTTGTCATTGTTTCACTTTTGGGTTTCAAGATGATCAAATTTGCATATTTCGGTTATCATAGAAAATGTGCATGCTACCATACAAAGTGCATACAAACAGTTGCGTTAACTTAGATGCATTCTAAGGTAAAATTACCTGCATTAACTTCGTGTTTAAAACAACTGTAACTCTTGTCATTTTCATGCAGTAGGTTAACTGAATGCATAATGGTATGAGATATTGTAATACTGCAATGCCTGCTGCAACAGTAAGGTGCAGATTGTAAAACATTGTAGTAACTTTCTCACTGCTGCTTCGTTATATTAAAAACTTGTGTTTAACATGTCAACTCACAATAAGTCGCACATTAATGTAGTGATAGGTTATTTGTCTTTAAATAAAATGAAGTAAAGGAAAATTAGGAAGTTACTGCTGACCCCTGTGTAAGGCCTTATTGTGTGTTACAAAAGACCTAGGTGTCACTTCACTGATTTTTTCCAATTATGTTCTTTATAAGCAAGGAGCTGGAGCATTTTTTTTTTATAAATTATTAGTTTAATAGCATCTCACCTAGTCTAATGATAAATACACATCAAAGTATGAAGATGCTGACGGGAAATGTTTGTTGACAGGTTAAGACTTTTCACTTCCACATGGAAGCTTTGTTCCAGGGCTGTTGTAAAACATTAACCCTGTCACATCTTTTGTTGTTTGCGCTGTTGAATTATGCTGTTTATGCTTTGAGAATATGCTATCCGTATAGAAGCCAAAATTTCTCAATCTACTAACCACAACCATATTTGCCGACATCCTACTTTTTATTCTGGGCATGCTCCAGAAGTCTGCATTTTGTCTGAAGTTTTCTTTCTGGTCTGCCTTTCTAGTGTTACTACTGCTCTACGACGAGAAGATGTGGCTTTTATCCGTACAAGAGGCTCATCCCAAGCCACGATGAGTGTGCCTACTTCTCAGAAGTATACTGGGGTGTTTGCTTCAGTAAGTTTCCCAGCAGCTAATGCCTTTCACATATAGATAGTGATATCTTTTCAGCCTTGCTTCTCCTCTTTTGTTACTGTACTCTTCCATTTTTACCGATTCAGACTGAAATACTGTCAAGTATAATCAATTCAGAAACAACACGAAATTTGTTCATTCATGCAGTAGGACCTGCTAGCATGTGTATTTGTTGCTTGTTGATATCGGAGAATTGTTTTATATTGGCTTTGTTATGTATGAAAATTTTTTGCGTCTGTGTTTTATATTGATAGAATATCCGCAGTAGAGATGCTCCACCATAAACAGGCTGCTGTGACGTTTTTTGTTTAGGCATGATTCTGCAGTCAAATCCTGGCTGCTCCAGCAGCATAATAGTTCGTGCAAAATGTAAGGATCCTCTTTTAGATAAATGCCCATTTATGAACCCAGCTTGTCAGAATCAATCCCCCACCCTTTGACAGTGTGCTCTGTAGTGTAGCGTTTAGCCTCCAACAGTTATTGCTTATAAGCGAGCTACAACACAAGTTGTGGCTGGCTATGGCATTTCACTGCTGAACTTGAGGTAGCAGGTTCACTCCTAGACACGGCGACCGCATCACAAGAGGGGCAAAATGCAAAAACGTTCTTGCGCTTAGATTTAGGTTCACAGTAAGGGAACCACAGGTGGTCAAAACCAAAACATAAGTCTCCCAGTAGGGCATCACTCCTGATGGTATAATGGCTTTAGCACGAGAAAACTTTCATATTTTGTTATCTAACATTTTTTTTTTCGCACAGTTGCTTTTGTAGAGCGTCACTACTTGGTTCACACTGGAGGTAACACCAGCAGTAAGAGGGTGATTTTCAAAGTATGCAAAACCTGTGTTATAACACGAAAACATGTGGTCTGCCAGCTGTGGAAGGCAGGATTGTCGTTACTTAAACTGGAAATAAATGTGGCATCTAATTTGCCCAGGCATTGAGCACTGAGACAGGCAAGCTTCTGCAGTGCTGAGCCTTCCTTTGCAGATGAACATAAAGATTGAAAACTTTGTGCTTAGGTGTTGGTAAAAGGTGTAGGTGGTAAGTGCAGGTGCTTACAGCTTTAATATTTCTTTATGTTAACTGCCACTGTGAGCGGCAGTTAGCAAAACTAGAAAAACACACGTCCACGTGACCAGTTTGCTACCCTACGTGCAAGGCAGCAAACTGGACAAAGTCTAGCTAACCTCCCCTGCCTTTCCATTATTTGCTCTCTCTCGCTCTTGTTCCTGCTTCGAAGCAAGTCTGCATTCTACTACTACACTGCTTGTTTATGTCGTTATATTTTCTTCAATACAGTTTCCCTACAAGGCACGGTGATTACTATCAGCGTGGTCGTCGGCACTATTCTGCTCGCGCTAGTGGTGTGCTGTTGCTGCTGCTGTCGCAAGCGTCAGAACAGCAAATGGCTGCGCGACATGGCTCGCATGGAAGAGGAGAGGAGGCAGCGCCAGGAACGTGCAGACGAAAGACGGTCCTGAGCGCAAGGCACGCAACGACGACATCCGACGCAAATACGGCCTTGTTCGCGAGGAGACGCCTTACACTCGCTTTTGACCACTGATCTTGCTCCTGCGAGCAGGTTAACTTAACGGAGTGGCCGTTGTACCGCGAGCTCTGTCTTGGGCAGTTAAAGCCTGCCACACAAAACCAAGCTGGCCCGCAAGAGGTGCAACAGCAAACAGCCCAGCCATCGAGGCTGGGCTTTTTCTTATGTCACCCACTTTCTTAACACAAACTTGCAAACTTTAAATGCTGATGTACTACATCTAGCAAATTGTAATGACATAGCAACTCGACTTGCTGCACCCCTTGCCTCACTAAGGATGAAGCACCTTTCCTGAAGTGAGCAGTTTTATGCGGCCGTCCTGTGTATTCATGGCTGAAATACTAGAACAGCGTGTGTGAAGTCGCACACATGCACCTGGCTACTTTGCTTATACTGTTAGTTTTGCCACTTCAGTTTGCAGGGCATCTTTGTGATTGCTTCATCAAATTCACCATCAAAGGCAACAAGATGCCGAGAGGTTGTAATATGAGGTCATGGTGAAGAAGTGAATGATGGCTCATAAACTGCCCTTGTGCACTTTGACCTTAAGTGCTGGTGGCAGAAGGGCAATGTGGCATAAACAAACTGTGGTGTGTTCTTTTTTTTATGGTTAAATATACTGTGGTGTGTGCTTTCTTTTTTTTTAATGATTAAATATACACTGATGGTAGTGCAAATAGAAAAAAAAAAAAAAACCCTGCAGAGGCCTGAGTACCTTTAGATAAAGCCCAAGGAAGGGGAGCATGTCATATGTTCAACACCACTCTTAAAGTTTTCTCGCTGTTTTTTTTTTTTTCGCTGCCTCTTGCAGCTAATTCTTAATGTTATTATGGAGTACTTAGTTTTGTTTTTGCTCTTACACACATTTTGTGGAATTCTCAGCTGTACAATCCTTGTGCATTATTCAGCGTGCATGGTTATTGCATATTCCTAGGCAAAGTGACCTGGTTGTTGTGTGCTTTTACAAGTGCAGTCTTCCCTTCCTTAAAATGAATGGGATTTTCAGGAAAATGAATGGAATTTTCAAGGTGTGGTAATGTTTGTTTGTAAGCACCTAGCAACATACATTCAATGTGACCCATGCATTCCAAGTGTAAAAAGTGTTTGGCAAAGTAGTTCCTGATCATATAAATAAACTTTGTTTTCACTAAAATTCATTTTGTTCCTGTCACTCTTGGCTGTCGTGTCACATATTTTAAAATTTTTTTTTCTGTAGCGGTAAGGTCTTACCCAATGGACCTTGAATGTGTGTTGGATTAAAATACGGCATATAGAATGTCACTGTGTTGAACCTTATGAAAAAAATAAACTGATTTTACATGGCCTTAAGCCTTTAGTGACAGCATTACACGATTCGACTAAACGACAAGTTGCACTCAGGAAACTGTTCATGAAAAGTTATGAGATTTGCAATAACTATGGAGCAATGTTAATAGTTTGATGACCATATTCTGAGCAGCTCATTTAATCCGTTTGAACCTACAGTTGTGCATGGTGCAGGCGCCAGCGAAGTGTTTGTGATCAGGAGAGGCAGTTGACTGAATTTTCATACAGGATTAACATCTCTTGTAGCAGAGCATCCATTATATATGCAGATGTATAATCTCTCGATTGCATTGCTGCATTCGATACATATCAAATTTTTTTAAATATTGTACACCACTATATATTTAACAAGGTGACTGAGCACAAAGGCAATCACAAGTGATTTTGTAGTGAAAGGCAATATTTTTGCTTGCTGATCTCTGTGGATATATCATTGGATATATATATATATATATATATATATATATATATATACATACGTGGTGCTTTTTTTTTTTTAAGTGCTATGGTGATGGTGTGCACTGCAGGCATCATCTGCTTGTGCATGTTTTTGTCAGCACCAGACACTTTGGTAGGGACGTGCCCCACTACAGGGAAGCACCGAGTTACCAATGGCTTCCATTTCAAAAACTGAAAAGCGAATGGAGGGGTATTATTTGTTCTTTGCTAGGAATAATCAATAAAGGTATTCCATATTATTGTCTTGGCATATGTAGCATTACGATAAGCACTTGCTCTTTGTGTGCCCTTGCTGCTGCTTCAAGATTGTGCACATCTATGTCATGGCCAATATCGAGTAAAGGCTATGATGACTACCGGGTAATACAGGGGGTTGAATTTATGTTGAAAAGTAGATGCCATGTTAAGTCTTTGACATGCAGTGCCATTTATTGTAACATTTGTTTTCCCAGAGCGAAATCAATGTAATGAAGATGAACGCAAGAACGCAACACTGGGCTAACCAACTAGTCTGCTGGTTGGCATAAAAATACCATTGTATGGAATAACGCTAGTACTAAAAGTGCCTGAGGTTTTGGTTATTGCTCTGAATGTGCTGCACTGAAAAATAACCGCACATAGTGTCTCGTCCACAAAAAGCGCTTTGGGTCTGAATCCACCAGACCAGTGGCATCATACACACAAACTAACGTTAAAAAGTATGTGCTGCGTAAGCCACAATGCATCATATTCATATATTTACATACACGCGCAATAATACAAAGGGATCTCAATTCCTTGTTTGTTTGTTTTTATGGGCACAAGGTGGCTGAAAAGGTTTTGGTGATTTACAACAAATATTTATCGTCGTAGTTATTGAATTGACGCTTATAAAACGCCCCAAAAAATCGCAATGAGGTGGCCCAAAACCGGCCACTTATGGCCTATCATCGGCGCGGACTTTGAACGACGCTTTCACGCGCTTCTTCGAAGAGCCACTTTCACTCACTTTGCTGACTTTCGCGACGTTCAGTAGCTTCAGAACCGCGCTACGGACATGTCGGTAAGCTTTTAAAATGCATTATGTAGTAAATATGGGCGGTCGGTCGCGCTGTTGCAATGCCTCAATTGACTGCGCAGTTTTTCGCACGTACTTTTATGATCGTGTTTATTATCTTGAGGTAGAATTTTCTGGTAACGTATATTATTAACTGAATGACTGGAAGATGCTCAGATGATGCTGGATGCGCCAGCGTCACAAGCAATTAAATGCGTAGTATGCTTCGCTGACGCACGTCGCACGCCGAGCGAAAAATAGAAGCAAATCTGTCGGACTTCGTTACTTGAGATCTGTTGAGTCTCCAATAATCGTCGCAAAATTCGCGTTCATCGATCAGCTCTTCCCTGACACTTAAAAAAAAAAAAAATTGGCCGCGTATCTGCGTGCTTCGCTGTAAATGTTGTCTCTTCTGCCGGCCGTACTACATGAGTCCTCCTCCTCTATGTTGAATCGCAGCATCTGGCTCCTAGCGTCGTATTTTCAGCGCAGCCCAAAAAACACTAGCATTTTCAGCGCAGCGCAAGAAATACTAGGGTCTTTAGAATTACGTGTCTATGTATTTTCTAGTAAAGGAACACACTACCTAATACTTACGTAGTGATGTTGCGCCTCAGGTATGCGTAACATTTGTTTTTTGATCGACAATGTTCACAAGTATGAACGGCGATACCAGTGCAAGATGGCTGGGCATTCAGAAAATGGTTAAACTTTGGCCGGGTGGCTGAATCGGGTGACAGACAGACAAACAGAAAGACAGACAGACCAAAATTTCTGCGTTTAAGTTCCCCAAGAAAGACTGTCGTCTTCAATAAAGGGCATGTATCAGAGCTTCGTGCGGGTCCAAAAATCGCGCTTATTGACAGTGTACAATGTATTTATGGGAACTGAACTGTGTAGCAGCTGAATTCACTAAATATTTTTGCTTGTTAACAGATCTGTCATTGGCCAAGCACCTTCACATAGCCAATATCCGGCATTGGTATTCGCTGAAATTTGTGCGGAGCTGTTTCTGCGGTAATTCCGTGGGCGACCATCGAAAACTCGGCAGGTATGCGCCTCAGAAAGCGGGTATGTGCCATACATAGCATAGCCATGCGTTGTAGAGTATAGAAAGGGGGTGAGGAGGAGGGGAGAGGGTAAAGCAAGGCACGATCTTGTATAGTGTAGTTTATCCGCCACAGGCAGCGGGTTTTTGCCAAGCAGTCCCTAGCATAGCATAGCCATGTATGGTAAGGGGTGGGAAAGGCAAGTGAGAGTGAGGAGGATGGGAGAGGGTAGAGCATGCAGCTCCCAGCATTGCATAGCCATATATATTAGAAAGGGAAGTGAGGTTGAGGAGTGATCTGAAGGTGAGGAAGAGAAGAGAGGGTAAAGCGTGACATAGCCTTGTATATAGTACAGAGCCAGGCGCGCTCCTGCGAGGAAGTCGTCCATGTCGCGCGCCTTAAACCATTTTATACGCGTTAGCGAACCTGAGGACTCTACTTTTTGCTTTCTTCATTATTGTTGTTTCTTTGAGTATACGTTCTTTTTTCTCCTTTCATGTTCTGTTTTAAGGATCGGTACGATGCTTTTCCAGAGGGGGGCAATGCCATGCGCGCTCCTTTTTGTATTTCTACGTAACCGATTTGTTGCACGTAGTACAACCGCTACCTTTCGCGAACCGCGCGAATGTCTGGGAACCTTCCAGATTAAAATCTTCTGATAAGCCTGAGCGCGCAACGCGAACAGTTGAGTTCATTCTGGAACTAGCGCGGCCACCAGCGATAAGACTCGAACGTTCGATGCGGCAGGTATAAATGCCGACGCGCCCAAACCACGGATCAGGTTATTGACGGCCGACGCTCTGTCAGCCGCTATCAGTGTACAGCGTGCATCGCTTTGTAGTTTGACTTATCGTTTACCGGGCGCAGGTTCCCCCAAATGAAAAGTTTCGTCTTCAACCCGCCGACTGTTGGCTTCTCGAACGTCACGACCACGTGACAATAGTTTGTCAGTGGGATGGGAAAGGCGAGTTAGGGTGAGGAGGACTATGTGAGGCTGCGAATGAGGAAAAAGAGGAGGTAAGGGGGTAGCAAAGGGTGGGAAATGAGGAGTGATGTGAGGGTTAGGAGGAGGGAAGGGAAGCAACGGCAATATAGAAAGAAAGAAAACTCGCCAGGTGGTGACGCTTGCTTGCCAGTTCCGCCGCCGTTTACTCAGATTTCACAGGCGTGGAATTGGCTTCAATTTTTACGAACAGCCTGAGCATAAGATGTCTAAGTGAATACTGGCCATGATTCCTTGCCTCTTCTCGCGTCTGTCATATAAAGGTGCTCGAATCATCCAAGACCTAATTAATCTGCGAAAACAGCCCACGCGTTATTCAAAACAATTCCTCGGGGGTAGGGGTGCTCGAATAGTGAATTTTGGAACCGAATCGAATACGAATCGAATAGTGATGACACCGAATCGAATACGAATACTAATCGAATACTTTTCGAATAGTTTTCGAATAGTAAGACAACCATTCTCAAAACGGTCCTAGAACTCCGCAGCGGTTTTTTTTTTTTTTTTTTTTTTGAAAGAAATAATTACGAACGTTCACCAAAGAGCGTTGCGCTTACTTTTAACAGACTGAAAATACCACAGTTATGAAATCTATTTCTAACTGTAGGTTGAAATAAAGCAGTGACTGCAGATACTTTGTCGTATACGAAGGTGTATACGAAGTCTCACCGCAGAGTCCCCTCCCCCCGTTGGCCGATTTCGAAAAAGACAAGCTTCGCAGTGGATGCAAAAATGAAAATGAAGCGATGACGTGCTTCCCACAACGGCCTGCCATTGGTCCCTAACTTTCCAGAGATAAAAATGGGTAGGGTATACTAATAGGCTCTTGGAATGAAACATCAGTCCTCGCGGCCAACATTACTGTCAAAAACCTGCATGGTCATAACCTTGCAATTTAAAGAATGACGGGATATATGTACGGCTGAGTAAAGGTACGGAGCAGACTTGGCGCCCCCCTTCAGTTGATCATGAGGAGGAGGGGGGGGGGGGGAGGGCGACCGCCCCCTTTGCCCCCCTCGTGCGCACGCCTATGCCTGCCTTATAGCCTACAACGCATGTCGTGGTTTTCACGCTTAACAATGGATATGTGTATTTCTCGCGTGAGTGATAGCAAGCCACTCCGTAAGGAATGTCCACTCGGCATATTCTCCTCTCTGCACACAATGGTGTTTCTGCACTTCGTAAAATATGTGCCTGAAAAACATATAAACCTACAACGATGTTGCGCAGGCAGCATGTGTAATGTATACACACAGACGGGTGTGAACACATCTGCGCGTATACGCGCAGTGTATTTCCTTACCGTTGCTTACCTACAAGCAGAAACCTGGAGACTTACAAAGAGGGTTCAACTTAAATTGAGGACGACGCAACGAGCGATGGAAAGGAAAATGATAGGTGTAACCTTAAGAGACAGGAAGAGAGCAGAGTGGGTCAGGGAACAAACGGGGGTTAAGGACATCATAGTTGAAATCAAGAAGAATAAATGGATATGGGCCGGGCACGTAGCACGTCGGCAGGATAACCGGTGGTCATTAAGGGTAACTGACTGGATTCCAAGAGATGGCAAACGCGTGAGGGGGAGACAGAAAATTAGGTGGGTAGATGAGATTAAGAAGTTTGCAAGTATAACGTGGCAGCAGACAGCACAGGACCGGGTTGATTGGCGGAACATGGGAGAGGCCTTTGCCCTGCAGTGGGCGTAGACAGGCTGATGATGATGATGATTTCCTGGAGCACAATTGTCGCGGCCTACTCGTGTGGTGTGCTCATCAATTTCATTGTTCATTTACGCTAAGTTTAAATTGGTCAAATAGCCCTACAGTGCTATAGAATGGAAATTGTTCGAGGGGCTGGATTCTTTGTTATAGACACAACCAATGAAACTGATGGAATATTGTCAAGGAACACATAGGGGACATCATTTGTTGTTTTTAACTGTGGCCTAATGTGACTTTTCAGTAGGTCTGACTGTCAGTTATGCAGTTATACAAATAACGAGAAGATATTGTTAATAATTATACAACGAAGAAACAGGTGTACGGACTTTCGAACATGCAAGATAACTACTATATTAGTAAAGGCTACAAAAATTTGAGCAGGTCATAAAAGAAACTAAAGCATCTTTAAATATTATACAATAAAATGATGTGTACGTTAGTATGCATACGCTATAAAATCACTGTATTAAAGTTAATACTGATTTTTTTGTTATTTAATCACCTTTAAACTGACTAGAAGCAAACTAAGACAGTTAAGCTGATGAAATTCTTCTTGTGTTCAGCCGCCATGGCATCGCGAAGGCCATTCCACGAGCGAATGACACGTACGTGGAAGGGCAGATGAGTTAAAGGAGTCTGTTTTGTCGTATATGTGCGCGTGAAGGAAAGATCTTCGTGACGTAAACATAGAGACTATAAATTTCTAGGGTTTCATTAGCCAAAACCACAATATGATTGTGAGGCACGCCATAGGGCTCCGGAAACGTCGATGCAGTGACGAGCACGGCCGTCGACGGCGCGTAGAAATAAGAAGGATGGCTTGATTTGCGTGAGCAGACGAGCAGACGTCATATAAGAAGTCAACAGCAGCTTTGCGGCTTTTTTTTTCTCAGCAACCAAACGTCCGCAACCACATTACGCTGACGTGTGTGTAGGATGACCAGGACGCCTCCCGCAGCGTTGTCTATATTGCTGCAAATGAAGTCCATTCAATTTTTGTGCATGTGGTTATACTTCTTTGCAGACTAGTTGATTCATACTTGTAAACTCGACTTGCTGCGCAACCATCAGGAAAGACAGAGGCGCTCTTTCCTGTCTCCCTCCGTCTTTCCTGCTGGTTGCATGCGCAGCAAGTCGAGTTTACAAGCATGTGGTTCGCTTCGGTATACTCAAACGGATCAGCTTCTGTTTCGCAGCAAAAAGAAAAAGAACAGCGAGCCTATCTCGAAGCTGCGGTTTACGTACCTTCTGCCTCATTTTAAAAACATACAGGATCGCCTCGTCAGTCACCTATATACTAACTTTCAATTGTCAGAAGTAAAACCATAACTTGTTTCGTTTCATCGCGTTTGTATCTTCAGTGGTATTTATTTCTATACATATTTTGCCAGTCTTCGGAGAAACACCCGGTATAATCCAGATGCGCGTGAGCTCACTCGACATTTCGAATGCGAATCGCGTAGTCATTTGCTATTTGGTATTTATACCACCGGAGATTTATCTATTCGAAGTCGTCGAGTATTCATTCCGTTCGAATACTATGCTAGTTCCCGTGCTAATAGGGGTACATAGTTTCCAATTTACGCGATAGTTTCCAGTCGCTAAAAGCACATCTCGCCTCTGAAAGAGCGCGAACTTGATGTCTCGGTTTACGCAGTGATATTTATTATTTCGCCAATCACGGTAATCTGATTTAACAATGTGCGACGCTGTAGTGCTATAGACTTAGCTCTTCTGCATTTGGTGACATGTCGTTCCTTCGTTTCACGTCTCTTATAGTTCCATGATGATGATAATAATATCTGGGGTTTTACGTGGCAGAGGCCCGTGTACTGTGCGTTGTCAGTGCACGTTAAGGCCCGAACACACGTACGCGTTGCAGCGCGTCAACGCGTGACTTTTTGACGCGGCGCCGCGCCCTCTCCCTATGGAGAGGGAGGGCGCGCGGCTACGCGAAGCTGCGCGCCCTCTCTCCCCATAGGGGGAGGGCGCGGCGCCGCGTCAAAAAGTCACGCGTTGACGCGCTGCAACGCGTACGTGTGTTGGGACTTTTAAAGAACACCAGATGGTCTAAATTTCTGGAGCCATCCACTGTGGCATGCTTCATAAACAGGCTTGGCCATGAGGTGGGTTGGCGTCTTGCAGGACGCGCAGTAGCTTTTTTGGGGGGCACGCGGGCCCTTCGGTGCCCATGGTAGCTTGTAATGAGGAAAACAACCAGGGGGACTCTTTGACAGGTAGTATAGCGAAAAAACAGAGAAAAGGTAAAAGAAGGGAGAAGGCGCGTGTTGCAATTAGTTACATTAACATGCAGGGTGGCAGAAAAAAGGCAAAATGGTTAGAGATTGAGGGACAGTTAAACAAGGAACAGATAGGTGTTTATGCGGTTACAGAAACACACCTTAGAGACTTGGAAGAGCCACCACATATTGAAAATTATGTTTGGGAAGGATGTAACAGGATCACATCAGAAAGGAGAGGTGGGGGGGTTGGAATGCTAATTCATAGCAGAACAAAATGGGAGAGAGTGAAACAAACGTGTTCAGAGCACATGTGGGTTTCGGGCACAGTAGGTGGAAAGAAAACGTGGCTAGGTGTAGCTTACTTGTGGACGGGGAATAACTGCAGAGAAAAGAATCTGGAGATAGTGAAATGCATAAGCACCGATATTAAAGAATTTGGTCATGATGCCGAGATAATCCTTCTAGGGGACATGAACGCTCACATTCATGACCTTGACGGATATTCAGACACCAATGGCAAGTTATTGCTAGATCTCTGCGAGCAACATAGTCTTGAGATAGTTAACGTGGGGCCTAAGTGTGAGGGGCAGATCACGTGGGAAGTCAGAAACAGGCAATCGAGCATTGATTACTGTCTCATGACAGAAGGAATATATGACAAACTTAGAGAGATGAGAATAGACGAAGAAGGCATTAACAGCTTAGGTAGTGATCATAAACGCATAATATTACAAATGGGATATAAAACTGAAAATAAGAACATAGAATCAAAGTTTGGCAGCTCGTATCTAAATGACAAACAAATAACAAATATAGCCGCAAGAGTCGAGGAAAAAGTAGACGAACTACCAGGCAAAGACTGGAAGTATAGTGAGCTGCTACATGTAATCACGAAAGAAATGGAAATAGAGAAGAAAACTATTTGTTGGAAAGGAAAGAAAAAGCCAAAAAGTTGGTGGAACAAAGAAATCCGGGAAGCGATCGAGATGCGACGTCAGGCATCACGGGAGCACAGAAAGGCAAAAAAGGAGAAGCGGCCACAGGACGAAGTCAACCAAATATGGGAAATATATTTAGAGCAAAAATCCATTGTGCAGAAATTAGTCGAGGCAAAAATTAAAGGTGAAAGTGAACGCTGGATGACAGAGATTCGCGAAAAGAAGAAGGCCGCGCCTAGGATATTTTGGAGCCACCTAAAAGCGCTGGGTAGGAAGTCTGTCACGATGCAACAACATATGGTAGATGAAGGAGGAAATAAATTGGAAGGATATGAAGCGCTAGGTTACATCCGAAAGATAACAGCCGATTCGTTTAAAAAGGTCCCCCAGGGGATTCCCCCGGTGAGTAAAAGTACGCAAAGGAGTGCAACCGACGAAGATGTAGTACTAGAGAATTTCAATTGGAAGAAGGCCGAAGGAAAAATTCCTAAGCGCACTACTCCGGGCTTAGATGGGGTTCCCGTCAGCCTCATTAACGAACTCGGACATAACACTAAAGAAGCACTGCTGAAAGCCGTAGAAAAGTGCTTACAGGAGAGGGAAATACCAGACAGTTGGAGAAAAAGTAGAATGAACTTAATCTATAAAGGCAAGGGAGAAAAGGATAACATTCGCTCGTATAGACCGCTAACAATTACATCGGTGCTATACAGGTTGGCGATGCAGGCAGTAAAATTAAAAATAGAAGCGTGGGTAGAACAAAATGATATTTTGGGAGAACTTCAGAATGGATTTCGAATCGACAGGCGGTTAGACGATAATCTGTTTGTTCTTACCCAGTGTATAGAAATATCTAAAATAGAAAACAGGCCCTTATACGTAGCTTATCTAGATATCACCGGGGCGTATGACAACGTTAATCAGGAATTTTGTGGGATATATTGAAGGAAGTGGGCATAGGTGACGACTGTGTACAGCTTTTGAGGGAAATATACCGAGGAAATACAGTTTGTATAGAATGGGAAGGAATAAGTAGCAAGGACAGCGTTGAAATTAGCAAGGGGCTGAGACAGGGATGCCCTTTGTCCCCGCTGTTATTCATGCTGTACATGGCGAGGATGGAAAAAGCGCTAGAAGGTAGCAACATTGGATTTAATTTGTCACACAAACAGGTCGGAGCGATGGTTGAGCAGAGGCTTCCAGGTCTATTTTATGCTGATGATATTGTCTTATTTGCGGACAGTCAAGATGATATACAGCGACTGGCAGATATATGCGGAAGGGAGTGTGAGGCTCTAGGACTAGGATTTAGTGCAACAAAATGTGGATTGATGGTATTCAATGATCACGGAGACCATACGGTATTAATACAGGGCCAAAAAATACCGAGGGTAAGCGAGTACAAGTACCTCGGAGTATGGGTAAATGAGGGGGATAGATATATGGAGGTACAAGAGAAAGCATCGGTAGCAAAGGGAAAGAGGAATGCTGCAATTATGAAGCACAGAGCTTTATGGGGATACAATAGGTACGAGGTGCTTCGAGGGCTGTGGAAAGGTGTGATGGTTCCGGGGCTTACATTTGGGAACTCAGTGGTGTGCATGAAGTCAGAGGTGCAATCAGGAATGGATGTAAATCAAAGGACGGTGGGCCGCCTCGCGTTGGGCGCTCACGGGAAGACGACAAATGAGGCGGTAAAGGGTGATATGGGATGGACAGGCTTTGAAGTGAGGGAAGCGCAGAGCAAAATGAGATTCGAAGAGAGGCTGAGGAAAATGAAGGAGAGTAGATGGGCAGAGAAGGTTTTCAGGTATTTGTATAGAAAAAGCGTTGACACGCAGTGGAGAAAAAGAACTAGGAGGCTCACCAGTAAATATACGGCTGGCAGTGCGGGCGATATGGCAACAAGGAGCATTAAGCGGAAGGTCAGAGAGGCGGAGAGGACTTATTGGATGACAGCGATGGAAAAGAAGCCGGCTCTGAGTAACTACCGAAAAGGAAAAAACGAAATAAGGAGGGAAAGGTTTTATGATAATTCAAGGGGAAGCGCTTTACTGTTTGAAGCAAGGTCGGGCTGCCTTAGAACGCGTAGTTATAAAGCGAGATTTAGTAACGAAGAAGAACAATGTACATGCTGCGGGGGAACTAAGGAAACGATGGAACATGTACTGATTGAATGTGGCGATATTCACCCAGGTATACGTGTGGGCACGAGTCTACATGAAGCCTTGGGTTTTAGGGACAACAATGGAAAGCTGAACACGTCCGCGATAGAAATAAGTAAGAGACGGTTAGAGTATTGGTGGCAGAAAAGTAGAGATAAAGAACAAAAATAAATAATGGGGGAAAAATAAGGTCATTCTGCCTTAAGAGGCAGAGAGATGGACCGTGAATTTATATTTTTTGGTATAATAACATAGATTTAATCAATGTAGATAAGGTATTAGGCCAACATGAAACAAGGAAGCTTTTTTTTTTTTTTTTTTTTTTTTTTTTTTTCTTCGAGCCTGGTGGCAGACATGTCACCGCCCCGTTTTAAAGGGGACGCTCATAGCATCCATCCATCCATCCGTGGTTCGGGCGCGTAAAACCCCACAAATTATCAAAACACATCTCAGCAAGTGAAATGGCAGACTGCGCCGACGTGGATGTCGCGTTCACCGATTTCGCCCCACATTCATTGTTTTGACGTTCAGGTGCAAGAACGAACCGCGTACGCTCAATGGAATACCAGTCGCCGATGCTGGACATTGTTTTGCGGTCGCGAATATAGGCAGGGCTCGCTCGCACTTTGAAACCTCTGCCTCACTTAGCCCTCTAGGTTATACAAATGCTCGGCAGCACAATGGAATCGGGTTTATCGTACGTATCGCGCGAACCCTATGGACGTGCGTTTATTGATCGCCGCGGGCACTTGCGTGTACACACAAGAGTCCTCAACTGCGTCGTCCTGCGGCCCGTGTATCGAGCCGGTGACCCCTTTCCTGACTCGTCTCTCGATGTGAGCAGGAACCGCGAGACAGACTCTGACAGCTACAATTAATTAAACTGTCAAGTGCCGTGGCGCTTCGCAAAAACGCTGCGACGTGTACCGATCATCTCGCAACTATGCACTCGGTAATTCTGGAAACAAGCAACCATCGAGCGCAATTGAAAAGCTGTTATGAGATTACAACAGCAGCCGATTTTTGTGGCGTAATTAACCGAGTTAGCCGAGTTTGTGGCGTAGTTAAAAAAATAACCACAATCGGATGGGATTTTAAACCGGGCCCTCTACGTGGCGATCGAGTATTCTACCACAGAGCCACGCCGGCGCTTGAAACTCATTCGCAAAAAGACCCTATAGAGGTGTCATGTCGGGCAAGGAATCGCGTTAACATACGTAATGTAGCATGGTATAAGAGTAAAATAACAACCAGGTGTCACACAATCCGCTTCCAACCCATTACAAAGGGCTCATTCATAATTCTTCATCGTCACCAGCCACAGCGTCAACAAAGTGCTCATAATGCCTTACAGATGTGTAGCGGGTACCTCGCATCTCCGCAGAATTACGAATAATGCAAAAGTGGGTGCTTCCCTATACTTCACAAAAATTATGATGATTTATGGCATAGTGGGTACCTTGCAAGTGTACTTGTATTAGTTGCCCCAAGAGAGTTTACAACGGGCTCTAGAAAGGCCACTCTTCCAGCTTTCGCTGTGACTGTGTTTTTCGCCGTGATCTGTGTATACGTCGAATCTCGCGACCCATATGTTTGGAACCTATTCAGGAAATGAGAACACCGGATCGGACATCTGCAGGTTTAGATTCCATTTTTCATTTTAATTTCTTTCTTTCTTTCTTTCTTTCTTTCTTTCTTTCTTTCTTTCTTTCTTTCTTTCTTTCTTTCTTTCTTTCTTTCTTTCTTTCTTTCTTTCTTTCTTTCTTTCTTTCTTTCTTTCTTTCCTTCTTTCTTTCTTTCTTTCTTTCTTTCTTTCTTTCTTTCTTTCTTTCTTTCTTCACTTATAACGCGACTGCATCAGTTAAAGCAAAATACACAACGCGCACGCACTGACCCATTCCTGGGTCCCGTCCGCCGGGACAGATCCATTCTGTAACATGCCGCATTTAAATAGAGTGGCGCGATCTGTTCGGCTGTGCTATAACCCCGATTGTTGTGCTCCACTGGGAACACCTGTGACATTGTTTTTGACGTCGTGAACTTTCTATGATTGTTTCCCCTAGGAAGGATACTAAATCGATCACGAGCTTCGTGCGCTCGTGAAATTTTAATAAACAAACTACCCACAGCAGTGATTCGAATCGGTTAACACGCGCGGTAGGCATCAATAAAACAACATCTTTAAACCATTAGAGTGACGATAAGTCGTTAAACTGATAGGCGCGCGATCTCGCGCATATCTGTTTAATCGAAAGCCATCACACATAAGTTTAACTCAACCTTTTCACATTTAGTTCGACGAGCTGCCGTGAACGGCACGTGTGAATATATTATTCGATGCGCGAGTATGACTAAACGTATACAGCTTAAGTTTAATATACACTGAACTACGCCGAAATACACTGAATGGTCGTGATCGACCGTTCAGTGTATTTGGATTAACCAGAATTTGTGGCATGTGTTGAGTGGTCGTCTAAGATCATATAGTGTTTCACTGCTACCACGTTTTGTAAGTTAATTAAAGTTTTATAGCAGCCTCTTCTGAAGATAAGCGAAGAAGAAAAGAAGCATAGCGCGAGAATCTGTAAAATGTGCAAGCAGCTTTTTTTTTTTTTTTTTTGGGGGGGGGGGGTGGGGGGAGGGGCGTTTGCCTCAACTGGATTCTTTATTCTTTGTTTTTTGTTCGTACATTCCTCCTCTTAGCTCGAAGGCATTACAGCGGGACGTTTACAAGATTGAAAAATAAAAAAAAAACATCTTCATTCTCACTGCACACAATTGCTCATATGACGGTCGATTCCACTGAGCGGTAGTTGTTACGAGAGAATAATTTGCATACAGGTTCGTTCCTGTCTGGTATTTCCTCATTTTGCTAATCAGCCCATCGAGGTATACAATTTGGCGGTATTATGTGACTTTCGCTATCAATTACAGTTTTTGTTAGTCAAATATGTTTGGTGTAAAAAGAGTCTTGAATGAATGAATGAATGAATGAATGAATCAATCAATCAGTCAATCAATCAATCAATCAATCAATCAATCAATGAAATCAACTTTTATTGTCGAAGCAGTGTTCAACAGAGCGGGTACAGGAATGTTGAAGTCACCCAAGATGGGAGGGTCCATATCATTCCATGAACCCACTGGCCCCGTTCGCCTCCTGGGCTCAGGCGAAGATCTATAATAACCCCATTTTTCTTTCGGCTTCACAAAAGTGATACCCTACTCAGTTCCTTTCATTGATTTTTTATTTAATTTCGGTGCAACTGCAATTCTTTTCGTAGCTATCCACGACGAGCATGGCTTCTCTATATTGATTTTTTCTAACGTGTTGATCAGGCCAACGCCTCGTTGATTAGGCATATTTGAGACGGGTCCCAACGGGTACAAGCATATTCCAAGATAGGCGTTATACATGTTGAGCGATCTGACCTGTAGTGCGCGAATGTGTTGTAGGTATTTCTAGGGCGTATAGCGATTAGGACGAATATCACGACCCGCGGCGCCTGGTAACACAATAGCGAGCAGCACCGCGTATTGCGTAAAGCGATAGCTTTTGCGAAATATGGTGTACGGGCAGTTTTCGCAAGCTTTCCAGTACGTGTGGAAACCTCGAGGCAAGCCCCGAGGTCGTGCATGCGTTACGTTTTAAGCCGTTCTATAAATACATTGTATCCTGTGCATGGCTGATTGTTGGCAGGGGCAGGCGGGTACATGAAACGGCCTGTGCTCTCTGATTATCTTACGCGGAATCTGAACATACAAGTGAGCATGCTTGCAAGCGAAATTTTAGAACTATGTTCGGCTTGTTTTTGCGCTTTTCCTATAATCATGTATACGTTTCTTTCTTCGAATTCGTGTTATTTTGCAGCATCAAGGCGATGTTTTTTTTTTTTTTTTGAGGGGGGGGGCAATGCCACGCGCGCTTCTTTTTTGTATTTTCATGTAACCGACCCGTTACACGTGTAACCACTGCCTTGCGCGCGCTGCGCTGGAATGTCGAACATTCTCGATTATTAACGCGATAGCGTTAAAGAGCTCGTATCGCAGAAATTCCGTCGTCGGCGTCGGCACCGTTGGTTGTGAGCGAAAAATCATCATCTTGTCCGTGACCGAAAAATCGAAAAAGCTGCAAATAAAATAAATAATAAAAATATTGGGTCCGAGTGAGAATCGAACCCAGGCCGTCTGCGTGGCAAGCAGGCGTTCTACCACACAGCCACGCCTCTGCTTGAAGCTGCATTTAAAGTAACTTTCATGCTTCCCAAAAATACGCGTCCTGTATACAGGTGTCACAGTACGAGATGCAATATCGCAGTAATATTGCGTGGTACAAGCGTACATTGGCATCGGCCGTCACACCATGTCAATATCATAACGACTTTCTGGTTTAAAGACAGCCACCCATTACAGAAGGCACATTACTGCGCGTATTCCTTTAAGACCACGTAGTGGGTGCATCGCAACTTCGAAAAAGTTTCTCGCGCAAAATTGCCCCTGTTTTAAAGCATGCTACCCATTACATAAGGCACACACCTTAGTGCGCGCATTCTGTTAAACACTCGTAGTGTTCGAAGTGCGCACTAGGGGCAGGATATCCCTATCGCGTTCAACTCTTAAAGGCGAAGCTTAAGCGTCCCCCCAATTTTTTTTTGATTGTTCTGATTAGCTTGCGCGGCAACGAGAACAGTACTGTTTATTCAGGAACTTACGCGACCGCCAACGATAAGGCTGGAATCTTCGATGCCGCATGTATAAATGCCGTCGCGCCTTACCGCATTACCGACGTCTGTGCTTGCCGCTTTCGCTGCACTTTGAGTGCTATCTGGGCGCGATTTAGCCCAATAAAGAGTTTCCTCTTTACCGGCTGCGTTTCGGTTTCTTCGCCGTCACAACCACGGGACAATATTTCATGCATTCTGAAAACTAAAGAAAAGAACAGGTAAAAGTCAGAGCTTCGCCCCCTTCTTGGCCCCTTTGGCCGTTTCTTCGTATTCTTTATCTTCATATTCTTTATAACAAGTTTGTGAGAAAAAAAAAAGCTTATGTGGCTGTATTGCATGGGCGCCCGCTAACACTTCGACGTTTGCGTTTTGAGCGAATCAAAGAGAAAGTAGTAGCAACCCTGTGAGCCAATAGAAACTGGGAAGGTGACGAATTCGACAAGGCATAGGGTTTTTTAACGATGTCCGGACACCGTGCAATGAAAATAGGGAGCTTGGCACAGCGCCGCAAACGCGTACAATCACGAGTCACGCGTAATCTCACGAAAGTGTATCTGCGAAAGTGATTTTGTAGATATCGCTGAAAGTGATCGTGTGTCCCCGAAAGTTATCGAAAGCAACAGATGGCGTGTTCGGCGCGAGGTGCGCGAGGTATTCCTGACTGATGAGGTCCTGACTGAGTGCCGAATGGAAAAACGGCTGCGTACTGAGATTCTTACGCCGAAGGCGACGTAGGAGCGATCATATTTAGGGGTGTGCGAATAGTGAAATTTCACCTCGAATCGAATTTGAATCGAATAGTGCCGAATAGTGGCCAAAAATATCGAATATCGAATCAAATATCGAATAGTATATTTATACGAAGTGTGTGACACCGGCTACGTCAACACAAAGGAAAAATCAGGGACGCTACGGCGTGCCGACAGTTTTATTGCACACTTTTTGGGGAGTGTCTTTTGTTTCAGCTTTTATCGGCGCGCAAGCATGTTGATATATATAGAAGAGCCGCCATTTCAGTCAGCAGCGCCATTCCTAACCTCCTAACGACTAACAGAGGGGGGGTACGGTAGCTAGTTTTTTTCCCCGTGGTCACGCAATACGGCTCATCTGACAAAAATAATGTGCTTCATCGCCATGGGCGCTCCGGGCCCAAAAATCTTCGGGCGCCTGTTCACAGTAGCGTTTTAACCATTTTAACTGCGTCCCGGAACGATGGGAGTTTCTCAACGAGTGGTTCGGTGC